>NC_142804.1:51741085-51857585 GCF_049724085.1 Artemia sp. Qi Xiang Cuo | reverse complement strand
CTAAAAGTGTTGTTTTTCCCGACATCGATGGAACACACAGAAATGATCTGAATGGTGTTTTAAATTGATACATGCTGCTACTGCTGCTGTTGACAACAGTCGGACTACAACTAACTATAAATCATACTTGTCCAATGAAAAAGTAGTAGTAATAATTTTCCCATAGATCTATCTAGTACGTTCACAAGAACAATAAAAACAATATTTCATGGTCATTTATTCAAAATGAAAACACTGTTTGTTCAAACATGAAAAACATTTATTGACACTTGTTCAAACATTTATTATAGAAAAAAACACTTCTGTTCAAACATGAACAACAACAACAACATTTGTTATCAAAACACTTATGTTCATCAAGAACAATAATAACACTTTATGCACAACACTTATTGTCATAAGAAAACACTTTTTGTCCAGCATCACTATTTGTACATTAGCACACTTTTTGTACAAACACACACACACACTATTGTACAACACATAACATGAACATGAACTTGAAAAAATAGCACAGTAGAACATTATGAATTTAAAAGGGGTCAGCTCCAAATTCCGGGGATCCGCGGGGCCGAAAGCCGGCCATGGGCGGGACCCCCTCCCCCCCAGGGATCGAAACAGTATACAATAGTTTTCGTCACTGCTGCTGCTGCTACAGGTTTGGTTTGGATAGGTTGGGTTAAGGTGAGGTTGGGTTAGTTAATTTATGAAAGGGTTTTGTTGGGTTAGGGTTAGTGGATAGAGCATTCAGGTTAATTTATCCAGACCAAGTTGATTGCGATAGTCTATGCATTCAACCCGGTCTGAAATACGGTAGTGGCCATGTGGCAGTACACTTAAACCATTCTCGAGCACATAGACTTTGTCGGATATACACGACATTGCATCCTTTTCCACTCTTACAGCATAATTTTTATACTGTAGAGAGCGAATTGCAAGCACTTGTGCTCTCGGCACTAGGCTACTTTCTAAACAGTCTCTGTACACGCTAATGTTGAAATTGCTCTTTACAAAATGTGTAGGCACCCCTTTACACACCTACTTTAAATCCCCGTTATGCGTTTCTACGCAATAAACTTTAGGACCCAGGAACACCCCTGGATATTAAATCACTCCCTGTCTCTGATTTTAACATTAGTAGTTGGTTAGGGGCTTGACGTTTCACCAACTCGGAGTAGAGGGACGGATTCCAGTTGGTGAAATCCATCCGCGAGCTGATGTGTTCCCCATTTTCTGAGTCTCCCAATAAATCCTCGTTTTTTACTTTTAACAGCAGAGAATCTGTATCCCCATAGTAAACTTGAATCTCCCCCTCCCTGGGCCATTGTACCTTACACACATTTTAAAAAACAGCAACATAAGCTTTTTGGAAATTTCTAGTACTGAATTACCTCCTGCTGTATTCTATGTCAGTACCAAATTTCGCTTTTTGTCGTGTAGAAAAGCAATGCAAGCCTCTACGCTCGTGAAAGATGTAAAATTGGGGTCGGCAATAATCCGTGCACACTCTTGAGGGTCAGACACGACGTCGCAGCGAGATCTGTTGCGTACGCTTTCACACATTTTGCAAAACGCTGAATTTAGAATGAGTTTGTACATTTCCTTCTCCAATTTACTGTTTGCCCGAGAGTGTTTATCAACAAAAGTGTCGATAAACGTCTTTAAGCAGGGTTTCTGACTGAATTGCAGGACCCTATGTATTTTGGTGATCTTGAAACCATTGTTCACCATCCAGTGCAAAAGCACATGATGAACAACGATATTCTCCTTAGGGTCCAGATCTGCAATCAGTTTTTGCCTAGAGGGGGTCCAGTGCATCCCCATATCCTCAACCAATGATCGATTGTAGGGGCTCAGTGAGTCCCTGGTCACTGGTCGATTGATACAGGGAAAAACAAAATCTCTGACTGAATCATGAAGCGCCAATAGAATGTGCCTGTCAATTTCAAAGAACCATCCTTGTGGCCCATTGTCCTCGACGGTGTTAATGTCGGGGAACTCACAAGGATTCTCAAGCCATTTATAGTTCCCACACGGCAAAGACATTGCCGAGGGGTAAAATGAGTTCATGTCCAAGAACACTGCATTTGACTTTGCACCGGTGTTGCTGTTTTGTCCGCTTGGATGGGTTGTCAAGACGCGATCCCCATGAAAAACATACCCACCCCTCATTGATCTTTCTAAAAAAAGGTGTTGATCCACATCAGTTATTAAGCCTATTTCCTCCCTACTAATTTTTAAAATAATGTCCATCACCAAATGTGGTGTGGAAAAATAATAGCCTATATTTAGTCCAAACTCTAAATAGATTTGGTCTGTGTTCTTACAGACAATATCTAACAGAGTTGAAACGTCATTGGCCAAGTACAGTCTACAATAATCCAACCCATTTTTACAATTCCCCTTAGACCACACCTTCTTGGCAAATTCATATTCCTCAGCTGTGCATTCACTGTTGGTGAGTGAATTATAGAAAGCTTTAATTGGAGGTAGTTTCAACTCGCTTAAGCGAGCGCCAGCACAGTAATAGTCGTATGCATATACACCTTTACAGGTCAATAGGTCATTCATTTCACTGTCTGGAAAGTGCTGTTTAAGCAAAGGAAAACTATCAAAATTGTCGCTTTTCTGCACTTGAATCAATTGACTCAATGTCTTGGGAAAAAACTAAGAGAATCTAAAAACCTGATTTTATTCCAACACGTTTGCTCATTATTTAGTACCTGCCATTTCAACTCGAGAAGCACCAGTTTCTCCGCAGATTTGGGAATTATGCTATAGGTAAATGAATTATTTACCCATGGACTATCTACTCCCCCTCCCTCCCTGTGCATACGTGCCAGTGCCGATAAAATAAATTTTAAATCATAAATTGAATTATGAATAAAAACTGGAATAAAAAACTGCTGTCTAACGTTTAAGTAAAACGATGGATGCGCTACCCCTCTAAAATTACTACCCCCAGAGGATATTTCCTTCCACAAGTGATTTTGGTCTCTGACTTTCCCCTTCCCCCTCTAGTCCCTTTCCCCTTATCTCCCTCTTCAAACTCCCCCTTATACACCCAGTGTATTTGTCGGTTTTTAATCGTGAGACGATCCTCTGCAGACAACACCATTGGATAATGCGGATTTCTCAAACGAAAAATAGCGTCATTAGCGATGCCAATTAATTTGGGCAATACCTTGAACATACACTCTCCCTCATCCAATGTTTAAATTATTTCTAACAACTGCATAGTGTTAGAACTGTCTCTTTGCGCGAGGGAGTAGGAAACTGCAATAGCTTGATGTTCTTTGATTTGGTTTTGAAATCGAGAATCGTTCACTTCAACTAGCGTCGCCTCACAATCCAATGAGATTTTGTTGCACTGGATGGCGTTGTTTCGGAAATTTTTAAAACGTAAAATAACCCTATCCCCTGAAACCATATTAACTGACTGGTAGCTATTCCGTCTACAATGCTTCATATGATCCCGTAGTTTTATATCGCTACGAAATCGAGACAGGCATGTCGGACAGTAGAAACATACCCCTCTTTTGTTACCCTCCCCCAGAACTCTACTAATGTCTGTAATCGGGTTAAAATGGCCAATTGAATTGGTTAGGTCACTAGGTGGTGTGTACAACAGCCATACCCAGTGTTTAACCAATTCAATCGATGGACCTCTTACTGGGAACACCACCCCCTTCTTTTTTGAACGAACCCCATCTTCAAATTCAGTTTCATGCTGAACCACAGTAACGCCGATATTTAAATGGACATTGGCCCTTTCAAAAATATCAATAGATCTTAGCGTTACTGGGTATTTTCCCTCTAAACCAGTGAAATCAACAATGGGAAAATCGGACCCCTCCTTCCCATGTACAACCCAGTGATCTAGATTCGTCTTTGTAGCACCATCTTTCAAATGCTGGAAAGCTGAAATGAGGAAATCGTACTTGAAATTATTTTGACCTGTTTCAAAACAGATTCGCTGGACACCTTGACAACCTTCTAGATCTGGATTATATTTTAAATCTGTACCCGTGTCCCTATGCCCCCCTCTTAAAATAAAATCTTTTTTAAATTTACAGATATTAGCGCTTAAATTTTCAACATAAAGAACTACAGACCCGCTCCCGTGTTCCGTAAAATTCTCGAGATGCTAAATAATATGGCCTATCCACTTTGAAAAAACACTCTCAAGATTCTCTAAATTTTGATAGACCCGTCAAATCTCTGTATATACATAATGATGGTAAACCTTAATTTTTCCCTCATTTAAATAAAGACCTTTAAAACAATAGAAACCTTAATTGAATCCCCACAATTGAATTTGATTTTCTAGCAGTGCACGAATTCTATCTACATATTCATGAACAATTTCTACAGGGTCAAACACAAAATTACCAGCAAAAAGCGAATTAAATGGGTCTCCAAAGGTTGCAGTGTAGACAACTATTGTATTTAAAATTGTATTTGAGAGTTGAAACTCGGGAAATGTCGTAAATTGGATATTACCCCTCCTCCTCCCCTCCTCCTCTTGTATATTATTATCACCATCCCCTCCCCCACATTGTTCAATAATAGGGCTATGGGAAGCCACTTCAGTTGTTTGAAGTGGAAGTATGTAATCAGTGGGGGGAGGGTTCCCTGTTAATTCCCAGGTAAAATCCTCCAAAAGCTGTAGTGTATTTGGACTTAGCAAAGGCAAATCCGCCTGATCAACTGTGCTATTATCAACATGAAAATAATCAGCTAAAAAATCATTACTATTAAACGGTATTTCATAAATGATACCTTGATGTGACATTTCATTGCTGTAGAGCTCCACAGGCGCGTCTTCTCCTTCTCCAACTGACGAGCAGGGGGGAGATGGCGAATATGGAACCAGAACAACCTATAAAAGAAAAATAGCTTATTTTCAAAATGTCTAAATCACCCCTATTTTTAAAAAATTGGATTATTATTTAAAAACGTGCTTAGCAGTAGCATTTAGTTCTCTACTCTATATATATATACCGAAAGTTCCAGGTTAATACAATCTAAAAGATGACATAGAAGGTTTTGATTTTGTTCAAACAACTCCTCCAAAATAATTCGTATTAATACTCTATATCTGCTTGGAAAAAACCGCGGTCTTTACTTGATATCCTAATTCTTTCCGATAGAGAATTGTGTTTATATAAAAGCAGTTTATAACGCAAAGAATTTGCTATGAGGAATATAGTGCATTTTTTGGCTTCATTATGAGAATTCCACAGACTGAATATACACGATAATTGACCTGATTCAAAAAGGGGAACAATTTCTTTTAATATCTCTGACACGCTTTTCCTGTGTTGAAATGAATCGATTGTTGGAAGGTCCCATAAAACTATAATATTCTAGCGAAAAATAGCATTTTGAGTTTCAAATGGTGAGATAACAGTAAACTAGAAATTAACGAAAAATATTATTATGAGGTTGAAAAGAAGTGAAGATGCCTACAGTAGAAAATAGGAAATATTAAAAGAAGAGCGGTTTTTTTTACAAGCAAAAAAAATTACATTATATTTAGATATCTCTGAGGGAGGGGGAGCTGGGAAATTTAAAACAAGAGGTGGGGGATTATAGAGAAAATAACATTTTAATATCTCTGACACACACTTTTACGGTGATGAAAAATGGGGTTTGTTTAGATATTTCTATAACCAGGTAACAAATGCTTACATTTTTACATCCCGGCTGTAGTTGAGTGCCTGAAGGCCCTGGCATAGTATGCTGGAGGGCAACCTCCTTACTTTGCGTAGGTGGGGCAGCTCTTGAAGGCCCAGGCAACACATGATGGAAGGTGGACGGGCCGGTGGCGTTACATTCTTGTACAAATTGGGCTGCGGCTTGTACAGGCAGCGTCGGTCTTGAATAGCCGATATGAAGGTTGGATTGGCCAGTGTATTTGGGGGGCTTCGGTCAGTGACCATACTGCACAACTGTCGCCTTCGCAGGGGTTTTATTATTAACCCTTGCTCTCTTTTCAGGTGGAAGGGACATACATTCTTCATAATTGTCCTTAAAGAAGAGAAAAAATTTAGTATTGAAATAATTTTTCCCTTTTTTACAGAAGAAACATTAGTACCCCCCCCCCCCCCCAATCCTCCTAACCATAATTTTGTCTAGAAAGCATTTATTGCAAAGAAGCCCCCTTCCCAGCATTTCAGTAAAGCAAAAAGTAAAAATTTACGAGAAATATACTATGCATGGAAATCATACGTTTTTATTGTACAACTTGGGAGAAAAATAAAAGTTGACAATCACTAGTTTGTAGCCTTAGGATAGAAATCAATTTTTCTATTTTCACCATTTAGAAAATGTTTTAAATGTCCCCGTCTATAGGCTTTAAAATAGATAAATGATTGTTAACCCAGCAGCTTATAGGCTTAAAATTTACGATCTTAGACGTAAATGGTATTCAATTTACACATAATAAAGCTTTGTTTTCTTTTTCTTAGAAATCCTGGCCCCTTACTTTTCACGCGAAGAAACACTTTGTTTTCACTTTACAATGATGGTGTTAGAATTGAGGCATTGCCCCTTCCCCCTTTTTACATAATGTCCTAAAAAATATTGTTAGCAATTATTTTGGGAAATAACTCGTTTCACTCTTCCATACAGGTTGCGTAGGCCTAGCTTAATTATTGCAATCTCTTTTGCTTGAAACTGTTTTTAATTCGATGTGAAAAAGTATCCTTTTTGATCTCTGAAACCCTTTGGTTAAACCGTTAACGTAAAGGATTAACAAACAGGAAGTGCTTTAAAAGGGTGACAGCTAATTAAATCATTGCGGGAATGTTTATGTCAAACCAGAGTGGCTTAATAGCTAGGGGATTGACAGAAAGTTGGCAGTCAAAAGGAGAGTTCAAAAACAAAGTTATTTCCAATATAAGAATTAAAGTCGTAAACAGATGAGGGGGGTGTGGAGGGGAGAGGTTAGGTTTACGTGGTAAAAAGAACATATTTTAAGCTTTTTAGCGAGTATAAACAATATATAGTGGAGTTTGTATTGGTTGCGGGGGGGGGATTATACCCTGAATTTACTGGAGGGACTACTGTGTAAAATGATTTTATTTGAAAAAAAAGAATAAAAATTTACTAAATAGAACTCACATTGTTAATCATAGTAGATGAAGTTTCCTTGTCAATAATTTCAGATGCTCTATCCATTGTGTCTTGGAACTATATGATAATCTAATCACAACGCATGTCCGTTATATACGAAATCTCAAGGACTAATTGTGATGTAATAGGAAACAATATGTAACCGACTCTCTGATTGGCTTAGACTGAGATGTAACCGACTCCATGATTGGCTTAGAAGGAGACACGTGATCCTGTTTCCCGTTATCGAATCAAAACATTCTCCCCACCGATTATGTAAATCAATTTCTCAGAAATCCATTTTCCTTAGATCAATACATTCCCCTAGCGATTATGTAAATCACCCCTCGTGTCATTACACTTGGCCAAACAACAACAACAACAAATCAATCAACCTTGGCCCCATTAGACATTAATAAACCATGAAAAGACATCAAAGTGATAAAAATCCAGTTTTTTTATTCTCAATAACAAAAACCATAAAAACATGCATAAATTACTGTTGACATCCAAGAAACATCCTTCAATTGTTGTTGACATCCAAGAAACATCCATCAAAGTGAGAAAAATCCTGTTTTTTCATTCTCAGTGACAAAAACCATAAAAACATATATAAATTGCTGTTGACATTCAAGAAACATCCTTTAATTGTTGTTGACATCCAAGAAATAACCATCAAAGTGAGATAAATCCTGTTTTTTCATTCTCAAAGACAAAAATCATAAAAACATGCATAAATTATAGTCCTTCAGCGTTAGACTCAATTGTAGATGGCAGCACGGTGTTCTCGTCAGTATTGTATGCCCATATATGGTGCTTCCCCCCTTCCCGTATTCAATAAGGGGGTTCTACTAATGTTTGCATATAGTATTGGTTATTGGGAAGTATACAGAAGTTTTCAGGGGGGGGTTTTTTGGTCGTTGGGAATTTGGGGGTGGGTCGGGTGTTACATGGGAGAATCTTTCCATGGAGGAAGTTTTCATCGGGAAGGGACATTGCTATGAAGGGGGCGTCGCATTTTCCAGCATTATTTAAAAAAAGATTAGAAATTAAACTATAAAAATAAAACAATTGTTTCAACTGAAAGTAAGGAGCAACATCAAAATTTAAAATGAATGGAAATTAATACGTATATGATTGAGTTCGCCCCCTACCGATTACCTTGCTCTATACCCGAAAGTTTTTTTGTACTTTCATCAGAGCTATTTATTCTAATTAACGGCCTTTTGTGATTAAGGGGTCATTCTTAAAGAATTGGAACAAAAAATGGAACAGAATTGGAACCCCCTAATTTACGTAATTAAAATATACGAATATAGAACTTCGTTACGTAAGTTAATTCGTAAGTTACGTATGAACAAAATTTCCAGAAAGCCATTTAGCAAAAAAAAAGTCAAATGAATATGTAAATTTCGTTTTAATTATTCACGTACGGTGAGCCAAAATAAAAGCTGCATTAACTAAAAAATGTTCAGAAATTAAATAAAAAAAACAAGTTTTGTTAACTGAAAGTAAGGAGCGACATTAAACTTAAAACGAACAGAATTTATTCCGTATATGAAAGAGGCTGCCCCCTGCTCAACCCCTAGCTGTTTACGCTAAAGTTTGACTCTGTCTCACAACTTTGTTTTTTAAAACAATAAAAAACTTTAGCGTAAAGAGCGAGGGGTTGAAAAGGGGGTAGTCCCCTTCATATACGGAATAATTTCTGTTCGTTTTAATGTCGCTCCTTACTTTCAGTTAAATACACTAATTTCTCTTATGTAATTATTTAAAGGAGTTGAATGAAAATCTAGATTTATTCAATAATTGTCACATGACGCCTTTTTGGATTATCGCAGCGGTTAGTGGTGATCAGTAGAAGAGAATGGTAGTAAAGAAAGCCTTTCGTGCGTCAGGGACCTATGAAGTGGTGATTCTTGCGATCAGTGAGAGGCAATAGAGACAGAATATGACCCTTCAGAAGAAGACTTGAAGAGTCCAGTTAATGATTGCCCTTGATTCATAAAAGCTGTGCAGCAATGAGAAGAAATGACGAATTTAAGGCGTAATCTGTGCTTTAAACTTGCCAGAGAAGACATTGAAGCTGTTTCCATGTAAAAAGAGAACTCATTTCTATTCCCCCTACAATTGTATTCCCCCTACAACTCTATTTCCCCCCTTATAATTTGACAAAAGATCAGTGTAAGTCTCTTGGATTGACAAAAAAAAAAGAAAAAGAAAGTGTTACTTTATGATCTTTTTGAACAACTCTTGATAAGTGTGATTTTTTTTGGTTTCGTTCCATATCCTCCTACCCCCCCCCCCCCCTTGGAACCTCACAATTAATAATTAAAAACAGGCAAGAAGCATCTCTTAGACTTACAAAAAATGGGGTTTGTGAGTTTCAACTATGTTTTTGTAAGTGATACTCTGATGGTCGGTAATCTTCTGGATCTGTTCCTTCTTCCCCCCCCCCCCCCCGATTCTAAATTTTGACAGAAGTTCATTATGTATTAGATTTGGAAATAAAGTGACTTGTGACTATCAAAAATATCTCTTTAAACAATTCTCCGGTGGTTTGTATTTTTCTTTAGGCTTGTGCCCCCACTTAGATTGATTTTTTGGTGAATTCACTACAAAATCCTTCATTTTTCACTTAATACCCCTGTGTTTACATTTTTTAACTTGAACTCCTCCCCCCTCCTCTCTCTCTCTCTCTCTCTCTACATACATATATATATATATATATATATATACATATATATCTATATATATATATATATATATATATATATATATATATATATATATATATATATATATATATATATATATATATATATATATATATATATATATATATATATATATATATATATATATATATTTATATATATATATATATATATATATATATATATATATATATATATATATATATATATATATATATATATATATATATATATATATATATATATATATATATATATATATATATATATATATATGCTTATGATATGTTTGTATTTTTTGTGATCATATAAACTTTTGTGATTTAAGTGATTTAACAATAGTATCCATTGGCATAGCTCCAGTATTTTATTGGGGGGAGGGGCAATAGGGGTCCATATCCGGATGATCAAAGGGCACGAACTATAAAATTTTTGTTGAAATTGCTTGGGGGAGGATGCCTTCTTGCCTCCCCAAAACGACACCCCCAGGGGTGGATCCAGGATTTTTTTAGGGGGGCGCAAAATAGGTTGATCCGATAAAAAAAAATTAGGGGGGGGGGGGAAATAGATTGATCCAATAAATTTGCGCTAGGAGCTAGTTTAATTAACGCAAACGTGAGATAATTAAGTAAATTACACTAATTTAGACTACCCTAGGGGGGGCGCCCCTTCTGGATCCGCCACTGGACATCCCTGATAGTATCCTATATTTTGTCATATGCTCCACATGTATTTTTTAATTTCTCAAGCTTAGAGCTCCCCTCCCCCACCTTCAAAAAAATATTTCTACTTACGTGGATAAACACGATGACAGTATTATTTTAATGAAACACAGTTTTTTACTTCAATAAACTTGCAGCATATGCTCCATTACCATTCAATTGTTGATATCCTTCTCTTTTCGCACAAAAAACATATCCATCCTGTACAGTATTCTTTCCTATACTGACAATGTTAGGGTCTCAAAGCCTCTGAGACCCAACATCAAATTAATCCCAATTTTATGTAATTTTAGTTTGATTACTGGTAATTGAGCCTTCATCCATTCACTCGAAAAACTGCACGAGCGGCGCCTGTCATCAAAATAATTGGAGACCAATTTTAACAAGGGAAATCAAACCAATTACGAGGATAGGTTCTCAGGTAAATTTAGCAAATTGGAGAAAAATTAAGAAAAGTAGCCTATTGAATCACTGCGAAATTTGAATTTGGTTTGACCATATCGTAACACTAGCATTAAAAAGAAAGGCTGACTTGAGCGCCTCTTGTGGCTAATGGGGTAAAAAAGCTTACAGTCTTTTTTTGGAAAATGTTACCCGTTGAAGGCACTACTTGAACTGTACCAACTTACTATTTTAAACTTCGTTGCAACTACTTAAAGAGCTGGATCAGTGCACACAGGGATTTTTTTTGCGGGATAAAGGGCGATCGGAGGGGTAATCATAGGCAGCGCAATACCGGTCCCTAGTTAAAGAGTGAAACAACGAAAAAAAAAACAGTTCAACGAAACATTTTGCAGAACAACGGTATCGTACTTTATTTCTTCTTTTTGTTTACCTTGATTCCATTTACTTCGTTTCACTTTTTTCTATTTCGTTTCTTTGTATCTTCTCTTTACTCTTCTTTTGCTTTTGCATGGGATTTTTTTTTCTTTGGTACATTATGTTTTTGAGGTTGTTTCTATGTATAAAAGCAAGGCTTTTTTCTTCTTTTTTTAGCTCAAAATATGTTTTTCCACTTATTATGAAACACAGTTTTTGTTTTAGGATCATGTTCCATGCACTGGAATTTTGTTGATTGTCTATTATTGCGACCTGTCGAAACCCAAAAGTTGGATAACAAATGTAGAAGTTATCCGTGCAACAATATTTTCCGATTTATGGAGAAATGAAACGTCAAGAAAATACATTTAGTTAACAGTTTGATAATTTAAAAAATGTATAAGAAATATATTTTTATTTTCTGTTTACTTTATAATCCACTTAGATAAAGATTAAAAACTAGATAGATAAATAAATACAAATTATATAAATCCCCTTCGCTGAGTTTATCCATGAAAAAATAGTTTACAGGATGTTTGTTTTAAGCTTTAATGTTGCTCCTTACTTTCAGTTGAAAAAACTTGATTTTTATTTAATTTTCGATCGTTTTTAAATGATTCCAGGAAATATCGCTCCACCTCCATGGAAAAATCCTCCCTCCCCACGCAAAGATCCTATGCGAAGATCCTATGCAAAGATCCTAGGAATTCTTGAAAATACTCCCAGTGTAAAATTTTTCCTGAAAAGTAAACCACCCCCGGAAACTTCCCTCCCCATTTAAAATCATCCTCGCAGAAAATCTCTCTATCAGAAAGTTTATATGCCACCCGAAAAATGTGTGCATACTTCCCAATAACAG
Organism: Artemia sp. Qi Xiang Cuo; assembly: GCF_049724085.1. Classification (NCBI taxonomy): domain Eukaryota; kingdom Metazoa; phylum Arthropoda; class Branchiopoda; order Anostraca; family Artemiidae; genus Artemia; species Artemia sp. Qi Xiang Cuo. Next base: position 51,845,349 of record NC_142804.1, on the reverse strand, counting down.
ATACAATGGTCATGTTATCTCCAAAGGTATAATCATTTTAGGAAAAAAGGGGCATGGGAGGGGGCCTAACTTTTAATTTCCGTTCGAATGAGCTCTCTTCTAATAATCTTGGAGCATTAGGTCGATACGATTACCCCTGACAGAAACACGCATCCATGACTTTCTTATGGCAAAAAATATAAAATTTCACATTTTTGCATATAGGCTAAGAGCTTCAAACCTCAACAGTAGGGTTTTCTGATTTTTTAAATTTGATGGTGGGATTTTCAGTAATATTCTTTCAATTGTTGGGGGTGTCCCCCCACCCTAATTTTTAAATTAGGCAAATTTTAGGCAGTACTAGGCTTCGATGAATGAGTTTGATGTATTTGGAATCAGCATAGTAAGGCAATTCTTGGTTCACACTGCTGCAATTTCAGGCAAAACGGCAGTCTTTGCGCGATCCACCAACTTTCATTCATTTTTGCTGCAAGTTTATTCGCCATAATGGCTCAATGGCCGCGTCAAAATATCTCTACTTATCTGTTAAAAACAAATTTAGAATTTTGAATTGAAACCTCTCTTGAACCATAAAAGGAAAATAACTGAGAAAGTATTCATATTTGTCAGAAGTCGTCATTCAATACATAATAAGGACATAAGGGCAATTGAAAGAAACATTTGACCCTTAAGGCTCAGGATGAGATTTCCTGGGAGACAAACATAGAAGTAAGAATTCTATTACTAATTAGGCGCAGCCGGCCTAAGCTAACTATGGCTAAGCTTTTGAACATTTTTTTCTTAGTTTCTAGAGCTCGATTTAGCCTATTCGTATCCCAATGCTGTTTAAATATCTCATATTAGGTTCGTTCTTCAGCAACTACAATGAGCAGTTTCTCTGTGAACATTTTAGCGATTTTCCAGGATCCGTCATTTGTGAGCCGTTTGGTGCTAAAAAATTCCCACCAGTCTGATCTAAGGGTCAGAGGCGACAGTGTTTGTAGCGGCAGTGGCAAACTTTCACCTAGTTCATTTCAGAGGTTTTTAAACCCACTGCGAACACAGGAATGTATTTATCAGGAGATCAAGATTGTTAAAACCATAAAAAGGAGTCGGATTAAAAGGAAAATATGAAGAAATTATAAAAGTCTGGATATTTCAGGATGTTTTACTTTACTGTTCCAGTTTGTTTTATTGTTCCAGCCTATATAGGCTGGAATAGTAAAACTATTCGAAGACTAAAAATATATTGCATGGATCAGATTGTATATAAGAAAATGTACAAACAAACGAAAAAATATATGTTGCTTTTGGTTTGTTTTTATGTCCATTTCTTTGCAATTTGTATTCAGAGTCACTGGAAACAATAAGAGAAAAAAAAGGATAATTTGATTCTAAGGTCTTAGTGGTAGAATAAATCTGTCTAAAGAAGGCTCAGCAAAAACCTAATTATTTGCATTTTCACCCAAGACCTGTCGACAACCTGCCGACAACTAGGCATCGCCTAATCTTCACTGCATCAACAACACCTCAAGACATGTCTCAAACTATGTTCGGAAACACCTTTTAAAGACAGGACAAAGATGTTTTATCACTGGCGATTAGCAAGCAGCCACATGCAGTTACATTCATATGCACCATTGGTGGCTGTTTTCAAGTTTTCTTCTTGTCTCATCAACGTAAACAGATGGAATGGATAATGTTTGTACCATTGTCAATTTCCCCACTTAATCCATATTGAATAGAAGGCGGACATGCCAAAGTATGCTTAGTGGGGTTATTTCTAAAGCTATTGAAAAAAATTGAGTTTTCTGGTGGCTTATGCTTACTCAAAGAAAAACATTTGCTCAAGATTATTCTCCTTATCGTATATAAGTCAGGGGCGTATCAAGAGCGGTGAGGAGGTTCAATCGTAACCGGGTGCAAGGATGCCACTTAAAAACAATTAAAAATAATTAATTGTTTTTAATTTTGGGGGTATTTTTCAAGGAGGGCAAAAACTGACACTATCCTAGGTGCTGAAAAACTTACCTATGCCTCTGGTACAATTTAGCACAGTTTTGATAGAATTTGATGTGTAGAATAATTTGATTAATTGTATGGTCATATTATTATCCTCATTACTGATATTGTCTATATATTTATTTGTAAACTAGGGACAAGGCATTTAAAGGGAATAGCTGCCCCCACTGAACGGCCAAAAATAATTATTTTTGCATATTTATCTATTAACTCAAAGAGGGAAAAGCACAATGCTCATCATCGTAATAAATTGAATACAACATATGAGAAACTAATAATAAAGCACAACAAATAAAATAACAGACTTGATCAAAAACCACAACATTCAATACAATAGTCAATGAAAAAAATTGCTGTGTATGAGCCTGACCTACGCAAAGGGTAAGTTAAGTACTTCCGATTTCATTTTTTGAAGTTAGGGGGTAATCATTGTCAAGTTTTATTTCCGCTGATTCGCACTAAGGAAATTAAAAAAAAATATATTTTGATTAACTGTTAAATGTGACAACTGTACAACCTGTGACACAGCCAGTGGTGGATCCAGAGGGGGGGGGGTGAGGGGTGCGCGCCCTCCCTAACATAGTCTAAAGTAGTATAATTTACTTAATTAACACAAGTTTGCGTTAATTGAACTTGCTCCTAACGCAAGTTTAACAGATCAACCTATTTTGCCCACCCCCGCCCCCTAAAAAATCCTGGATCCGCCACTGGCCACAGCACAGATCAAGTTCTGCCCGAAATATTTAATTGAACAACTGGCACAGAATTTTTAACAACTGACGGGTGGTTTTGACAAGAGCTGACGTCTTTTGATTGCCTTCAAATCAAAGTGTAGACAAGATGCATGTTAATGATTGCAAAGCAGCAGTAGATGATGAAGGAGCTTGAGAAAGGCCCTCGGGGAAGGCCGCCTTGAAACAGTAGCAATCAAAAACCATCTCAAGAAAGAATAAAGCTTGTCTTGTCTCTGCAAAGAATATTAATAGACTCCATACTGCGACAGAAGTAGCTTCCATCAAATTAGAAGGGAATTAACTGATTTGTAGCTAAAAAAGCCGACACTCTGACGGCTTTCTTCTAATTAAGAGTGAGCTTTTGCAATAAAGGCTTCTTGATCGCGCTGGACCAAAAAAATGTAACGCAAAGATGGACATGCCTTTTGATTCTTTTTTTTTTGGTCACCTAGAATGTTGCCGTGAACGGTCGTACTTTTTCTGTGTTTTTCTTCATGTCACTCTCTTAAGATTTAGACAGTTTTGGGATTTTGTTTCGAGGCGGGAGGGGGTACGGTACAAATTCAAAAAAATGAAGAATTTGTGGAGCTTGTGTAAAATATACAGAATTACTGGGGAGTCCGAAAAAAAACCACAACATTTCATTTAAAGGAAGAGGCTCTGAGCCCAAAACCACGTCCTCTCTGCCTTCTTTTTTGGACTAACGTTATATCTTTCAAGACGAAGGAACCCTTTTTGTCAAGACATGCTTAATTCGCGCCAGCTTTTGACAAAGGAGCTTTTACGGTTTAACCTTGTTTTTAGTCTTTCGAACATCTGTTTTAGTTTGGGAGTTTGGCGCCAGTGGTGTCACTTGGGGAGGGGGTGCTCAAATCCCTCGATTTTTGTCTCCTCCTATATTTTTAAAAGTCCCTTTCTTTAAGATATTTTCATCGAAATATGCCTTTTTTGGTACTTTCAATAAAACAATTGAAAAAAAAAGAAATTCTCCCCCTTAAGATGTTAAACAACAAACTTTGCCGCCTTCTCCTAAATTTTCATGAATTGACTCCACCATTCTGCTCAACAAAATTTAATACTTTTTACACTGAATTTAAGGATTTACGTTCTTAAGAGCCTTCAGATCATCGAATTTCTTAACCTGTCTGATAGAAAAAATATATACTGTAAATTTGAAACTGATGTTCTAGAGCGGAGGAGGTAGTGGATTAATTCTGTGATAACAGCCTAAGCTTTAACTGAAAACTCGGATGCAACTTACACCATCTTGAATATTCTGCAGCAAATTTTCCTAAGATAAAAATCAATACAATTCGTTTTAATCTGAATCATCTGCTATATAAAAGTTTAAACTTATTAGCACAAAAATTGCATGGGTCATGGCTATGAAAAATGAATACCAAATACTGGCTATTCCTAAGCACCATAATTAAAAATGAAGCCAATTTATATTATGTATCCAAATAAATTTAACGCTTTCAATCTCTTTGCAAATTATGTGGATATAAACAAAGCCCCCTCCCACCCTATTTTAGTCTCTCAAAACCAGCCTCTTCGTAATTTTTTGCCAAACCTAGCTTACCCATCATATTTGCAAAAGAGGTTCTTTGGCTTATAAACGTCAACTTCTTCAGTTAGTAGAAAGCTATCTTATACTCCCATCCCTCACCCCTGCTGCCATCTACAATTTAGTTTAATACTGACATTACCACGTGGTTTATGGTTTTCTCACTGAGAATGAAAAAACAGGAATTTTCTCACTTGGAAAAACAGGAACTTTGTCACATTTATGTCTGTTTTCATGGATGGTTATGTGTGTTGTTCGTTTTATTTGATGTTTTTCTCGGATGTCAACATCAAATTATGGTTGTTTTATGGTTTTTGTCAGTGAGAATTTGAAAAACAGGAACTTTCTCACATTTATGTCTGTTTTTATTGTTTTTGTCAGTGAGAATGAAAAAACAGGAACTTTCTCACACTTATGGATGTTAACAGCAATTTATGTTCATGTTTTATGTCTGTTCGTTGTCAGTGAGAATGGACATGCTCGACGCGAATGTTATGAGATTGTTTGATCTTTAGACTAACCAGTGAACTTGATTTACATAATCGCTAGGGGAAATTATTGATTCACGAAGGGGAAATTAAGAAACATTAAGGCTTCTTTAATCTTAGGTCTGTGGGATAAACCTTCTTTAGGTCAGAGAGAAAAATTAATATTCTATTTTTAAATAGGGCTTCATTGATCTTTAGTGTCAGGAATTATAAATGAAATCACTTGTTATCTTGGAATTATGCGGGAGTCTAAAGAGATAGAAATTCTATTTTTAAATACGACTTCACGGAGCTTTAAGTCGGAGAGATAAATTGATATTCTAACGAAACCCTAATAGTTTAGCTAGGAAAATTTATGAGATGAAGAGATTAACGTAGGAAAGGGTTTCCTAGAAATTTGAAATGTGAAAGCGCAGAGATGCCAAACAACAAAAGGAACACACAGAAATTACTTTTAGGGGATTATTTGGGCGAAACGGTTTTAGACAGCTTATGGAATTATTTCGGCGAAACCGTTAGAGACGATGATTTAAAAGAAGATTTTAGGGAAGGTTTTAGAAGAGAATTTGAGGGTGGTCGTTATAATACACAAGTTCCATTGAACAGTGTTGTGAGGTCCCCTACCCCAACCCCAAAGGGTTCCGATCCCCCACCCCAACCCCGAAGGCAGCCCCCGGTACTCAAAGGTCCCCCAAGCTCCCAAAGAGCCCCAGCCCCCCAAACGCCCTCCTCAGACCCTCAAAGGCCCTCCTCTGGTCCTCAAAGGGCCCCCGGACCCCCAAAGGGCCCCCGGACCCCAAAGGTCCTCCCCCGGTCCTCAAAGGTCCCCCGGGCCCGAGAAGCGCCGCGGGCCGGGAATGCGCCGCATGGGGATGCGCCGCAGGGGAAGTGCCGCGGGTCGGGGGAAGCGCCGCAGGAATGCGCCGCAGGGATGCGCCGCAAGGATGCACCGCTTTTTGTTAGAGTTCTAGTTTACTTTAATTTTAGTTAAGAGTTTGATGTTTTACCTTTGAGTTTCAGTTAGAGTTCAAGTTTAGTTTTAGTTAAGAGTTTAGAGTTTTTAGCTTAGAGTTTTTGTTGAAGTTATATTTTAGTTTATTTTTATTTAATATTTTAGAGTTTTAGCTTATAGTCTTAGCTTATAGTTTTTTTTAGAGTTCTAGTTTAGTTTAATTTTAGTTAAGAGTTTTATGTTTTAACTTTGAGTTTCAGTTATATTTATATTTTAGTTTATTTTTATTTAAGAATTTATATTTTTTAGCTTAGAATCTTAGCTTAGAGTTTTTGTTGAAGTTCTAGTTTAGTTTAGTTTTATTTAATAGTTTAGAGTTTTATATTAGAGTCGTAGATTAGAGTTTTTTTTAGAGTTCTAGTTTATTTTATTTTTATTTTATATTTTATATTTTTATATTATTATTATATTATAGTTTTTTTGTTAGGGTTCTAGTTTAGTTTTTTAGTTAAGAGTTTGATTTTTTACCTCTGAGTTTCACTTAGAGTTCTAGTTTAGTTTTATTTAAGAGTTTGGTGTTTTACCTTAGAGTCTTAGCTTAGAGTTTTTATTTAGAGTTCTAGTATAGTTTAATTTTATTTAAGATTTTAGAGTTTTAGCTTAGAGTTTTTTTGTTAGAGTTCTAGTTTAGTTTAATTTTAGCTAAGAGTTTGATTTTTTTTACCTATGAGTTTCAGTTAGAGTTCTAGTTTAGTTTTAGTTAAGATTTTAGAGTTTTTAGCTTAGAGTTTTTATTGAAGTTATAGTTTGTTTTAGTTTTAGTTAAGAGTTTAGAGTTTTAGCTTAGAGTCTTAGATTAGAGTTTTTGTTAGAGTTCTAGTTTAGTTTAATTTTATTTAAGAGTTTTATTTTTTAACATTTATTTTAAGTTAGAGTTCTAGTTTATTTTTTTTTTATTTATGAATTTAGAGTTTTTAGCTTAGAGTCTTAGCTTAGAGTTTTTGTTTGTGTGTGTGTGTAAGTTTTTGTGTGTGTGCGAGTTTTTTTGTGTGTGCACACATCAATTCTATTTTCCTAAGATAATATAAAATTTTCGTGTGTGTATGTGTGTGTAATAAGTTTTTTTGTGTGTGTAAGTTTTTGTGTGTGTTTAAGTTTTTATGTCTGTATGTTTTTGTGTGTGTGTAAGTTTTTTTTTTGAGTGTGTAATTTTTTTTGTGAGTGTAATTTTTATGTGTGTATGTTAGTTTTTTTTGTGTTTAAGGTTCTTGTGTGTTTGTAAGTTTTTGTGTTTTTGTAAGTTTTTGTGTGTTTGTAAGTTTTTTTAGGTGTGTTTAAGTTTCTGTGTGAGTGTAAGTTTTTTGTGTTTGTGTGTTTTTGTTTTTTTGTGTCTTTTTGTTTGTGTGTGTGTTTATTTTTGTGTGCTTTTTTTAGTTAGTGCTCTATCTTAATTTTTTATTTGTGTGGTATTTTTCTATTTGTTTTTTAAGTTTATATGTTTTTTTAATTTTTTGTGTGTGTGTAATTTTTTTTGTAATTATTTTTTTTGTGTGTTTTATTTTTTGTGTGTGTTTTAGTGTGTGTTTTTGTAATTTTTGTGTGTGTGTAAGTTTTTTTTTGTGTGTTTAATTTTTTGTGTGTGTATTTAAGTTTTTTTTGTTTTTAAGGCTTTTTTGTTTATGTTATTTTTTTTTTGTATTTTGCTCGTGTTTACTTTTATGTTTTTGTAAGTTTTTGTTTTTGTGTAAGTTTTTTTTTTGTGCATGTGTAAGTTTGTTTTTTTTTTTTATTTTTTTTTGTTTTTTTAATTTTTTTTTGTTTGTAATGATTGTGTGTTTTTGTTAGTTTTTGTTTTTTTTTAAGTTTTGTGTGTGTTTTTATTTTTGTGTTTGTGTGTAATTTTTTTTGGTTATTTAAGTTGTGTTTGTGTGTGTGTATTATTGTGTGTGTGTGTTTGTATTTGTGTGTGTGTGTAATTTTTTGTGTGTGTGTAATATTTTGTGTGTTTAAGTTTTTGTGTGCGTTTAAGTTTTTATGTCTGAGTAAGTTTTTTTGTTTGCTTTAGTTTTTATGTGTGTAAGTTTTTGTTTATGAGTTAGATTTTTTTTGTTTGTGTAATTTTTTGTGTGTGTGTTTAAGTTTTTGTGTTTGTGTGTAATTTTTTGTGTTTTTGTGTGTGTAAGTCATTGTGTGTGTGTAAGTTTTTGTGTGTGTTTGTTTTTGTGTGTGTGTACGTTTTTGTTTTTTTGTAAGTTTTTTGTGTGTGTGTGTAATTTTGTTCTAGTTTAAGTTTTGTGTGTGTGTGAAATTTATTGTTTGTTTGAAATATTTTGTGTGTGTGTATGAGTTTGGTTTTGTGTTAGAGTGTTTGTGTTTTTTTGTTTTTTTGTGTGTGTGTATGTTCGTTTTTGTGTGTTTGTTTTTGTGTGTGTGTATGTTTTTTTTGTGTGTGTAAGATTGTTTGAGTGTGTATGTTTTTGTGTTTGTGTAATTTTATTTGTGTATAAGTTTTTGTGTGTCTGTGTAATTTTTTGTGTGTGTGTAATTTTTTGTGTGTTTGTAAGTGTTTTTGTGTGTGTTTTTTTTTTTTTTTGTGTGTAAGTGTATGTGTGTAATTTTTATTTTGTGTGTTCATGTGTTTTTTTGTGTGTGTAAGTGTCTGTGTGTGTGTGTATTTTTATTTGTGTGTGTTAGTTTTTTTGTGTGTGTAAGTTTTTGTGTGTGTGTAAGTTTTTTTTTGTGTGTGTAAGTTTTTGTGTGTGTTTTCGTTTTTTTGTGTGGGTGTAAGTTTTTGTTTGTGTGTAAGTTTTTTTTTGTGTGTAAGTTTTTGTGTGCGTTTTAGTTTTTTTGTGTGTGTGTTTGTTTTTGTGTTTTTTTATTTGATTGTGGGATCTTATGTTTATGTTTTTGTGTGCGATCTTTTTTGTGTGTGTGTGTAATTTTATGTGTGTGTGTATGTTTTTGTGTGTGTGTATTATGGTTTGTTGTTGTTATATTTTTATTTTTGTTTTTTTTTTTTGTTGTTTGATATTTGTTTTTTGTGTGTGTAAGTTTTTGTGTGTGTGTATGTTTTTGTGTGTGTGTACGTTTTTGTGTGTGTGTAAGTTTTTTTTGTGTGTGTAAGTTTTTTTGTGTGTGTAATGATTATTGTTCTTTGAATAAAATTAGTGTTTTTACGATATTGTGTGTGTTTGTTTTTTTTTGTTTTTTTGGAAGTGTTTTTTTTTGTCTTATTTTTTTTATGTGTGTAAGTTTTTTTGTGTGTGTAAGTTTTTGTGTGTGTGTAATTTTGTTTGTGTGTGTAATTTTTTGTGTGTGTGTGTGTAATATTTTGTGTGTGTTTGAGTTTATGTGTGTGTACCCATATCAATTATATTTTAAAAAAAAAATATAAAAATTTCCACTTCAATTCAGATTTTTCTCAAACAGATAAAAGAATTTAAAATACTGTTATAAATTTTTCATAGAAGATAGAAAAGTTCAAGTTCTCTTCTGAATTTTACCAAAGAACATAATTCAATTCTAATTTCTCCAGAGAAAATAAAAAGCTTCCACTTCAGTTTTAAGTTCACCAAGACATGAAAAATTTAAAGTTCACTTCTAAATTTTTCCCTAGAAGATAGGAAAAGTTATACTATGATTATGATTATTTTCCATGAAGATAAAAAATTTCACTTTAATTCTAAGTTTTCTGAAATTCAATTCCATCCTTTCTCAGAGAGATGAAAAAAATTAAAGTTCTGTTCAAAATTTTTTCACATGAGACGAAAATTTAAACTTCTATACTGAATTTTCTCAATGAAAATGAAATAATTTATTGATCAAATCTATTTTACAAAAATAATAAAAAAATTTTCCACTCCAGTTCAGATTTTTCTCAAAGAGATGAAAAAATTTTAAATACTGTTCCAAATTTTTCATAGAAGATAGAAAAGTTCAAGTTCTCTTCTGAATTTTACCAAAGAACACAATTCAATTCTAATTTCTCCAGAGAAAATAAAAAGCTTCCACAGATTTTTTTCCATGAATATAAAAACTTTCACTTTAATTCTAAATTTTCTTAAATTCAATTTCAACCTTTCTCTAAGAGATTAAAAAATCTAAAGTTCTGTTCCAAATATTTTCCAGCAAGAAGAAAAGTTCAACTTGGATTCTGAATTTTCTCAATGAAAATGAAATAAGTTATTGATCAATTCTATTTTCCTAAAATAATATAAAATTTTCCACTTCAATTCAGATTTTTCTCAAAGATATGAAAAAATTTAAAATACTGTTCCTAATTTTTATTACAAGATAGAAAAGTTCAAGTTCTCTTCTGAATTTTACCAAAGATAATAATTCAATTCTAATTTCTTCAGAGAAAATAAAAAGCTTCCAATTGAGTTTTAAGTTGACCTATCCATAAAAAATGTTAATTTCAGTTCTAAATTTTACAGTAGAAGATAGGAAAAGTTTTACTATGATTGTGATTATTTCCAGTAAATATGAAAAGTTTCAATTATATTCTAAATTTTATTAAATTCAGTTTCGACTCTTCACATAGAGATGAAGCAATTTAAAAGTTCAGTTCCAAATTTTTCATTGAAGATAGTAAAATATATACATTGATCGTGAATATTCAAGTTCTCATCTGAATTTTACCAAAGAACATAATTCAATTCTAATTTCTCCAGAGAAAATAAAAAGCTTCCACTTCAGTTTTAAGTTCACCAAGACATAAAAAATTTAAATTTCAATTCTAAATTTTTCCCCAGAAGATAGGAAAAGTTATACTATGATTTTGATTATTTTCTATGAGTATAAAAAGTTTTACTTTAATTCATAAGTTTCTGAAATTAAATTCAGACTTTTCTCAATGAGATTAAAAAATTTAAAGTTCTGTCCCAAATATTTTCCCCGGAAGAAAAAAAGTTCAACTTCAATTCTGAATTTTCTCAATGAAAATGAAATAAGTTATTGATCAATTCTATATGAGATGAAAAAATTTAAAAGTTCTGTTCCAAATATTTTCCCCGGAAGGAGAAAAGTTCAACTTCGATTCTGAATTTTCTCGATGAAAATGAAATAAGTTATTGATCAATTCTATTTTCCCAAAATAATATGAAAAGTTTCCATTTCAGTTTAGATTTTTCTCAAAGAGATGAAAAATTTTTAAATACTGTTCCAAATTTTTCATAGAAGATAGAAAAGTTCAAGTTCTCTTCTGAATTTTACCAAAGAACACAATTCAATTCTAATTTCTAAAGATAAAATAAAAAGATTCAACAGATCATATTACTTTTAGATAAAAAAAAAATTCCATGTTAGAGAGGGAAATTAATACTATGATTGTAATAATTTTCTTTTTCGACGAATGGTTACTCTCCAGTTATAAATTTTCTCAATGAACCTTGGGAAATCACAAACACGATTAAGAACTTTCGCAATGACCAATAACAACACTGCGTATCAGTTCTATTTCAAGAAAATAATATAAAAATTTCCCACTTCATTTCAGATTTTTCTCAAACAGATGAAAAAATTTTAAATACAGTTCCAAATTTTTTCATAGAAGATAGAAAAGTTCAAGTTCTCTTCTTAATTTTACCAAATAACACAATTAAATTATAATTTCTCCAGATAAAATAAAAAGCTTCCACGTCAGTTTTAAGTTCACCAAGACATAAAAAATTTAAAGTTCAGTTCTAAATTTTTCCATAGAAGATAAGAAAAGTTATACTATGATTTTGATTATTTTCATGAAGATAAAAAGTTTCACTTTAATTCAAAATTATCATAAGTTCACGTCTAAAATATCACAAAGAGATGAAAAAATTAATAGCTTTGTTACAAATAATTTTCATGGATATGAACCTAAACTTTTCGATTAAGTCTTCTATAAATGAAAAGGAAAGCAGTCCTTGCTAAGGAACAATTTCCTAAAATAATATAAAATTTACACATCAAATAATTAATATACTCAAAGAGATGAAAAAATAAAATATAAAGTTACAAATTTTTAATATAAGATAGTAAAATTTATACGTTGATTGTGAATATTCTTCATGAAGATATGGAGCTCCACTTTAATTCTGAGTTTTCTCGAAGCAGTGCAAAATTTAAAATTTCTCCTATTAATTTTCCTAGAGAATATAAAAAAAGTTAGCTCAATTCTGAAATTTACCATCGAAAATGAAAAAGTTTCCATTTCAGTTAATAACTTATCAAAGATCTAAAAAATATAAAGTTCGATTCTAAATTTTTCCATAGAAGATAGGAATGGCTATACTATGATTGTGATTATTTACCCCATGAAAATAAAAAGTTTCACTTTGTTTCTTATTTTTCTTAAATTCAGTTCATTCATCTAACCACTAAAAACAATAGGTTAGGATAGGTTAGGTATAAATAAATATTAATAAATAATTAGAAACATGTTAAGTTTACCTAACCTAACCTAACTTAACTTAAACGTGATAAGTTTACCTAACCTAACCTAAATTAAACATGTAGAACTTTTTCTAATTATTTATTAATATTTATTTATAGCTAACCTAACGTTAGCCTACGTTCACGCGCGTAAGTAGGCTAACCTAACCTAACTTAACCTAACCTAACTTAATCTAGCCTAACCTAACCTAATTTAATATTTTTAACATTTTTAATATATGTTATGTTAGCTTATCATGAGCGCTCGGGATAATATTACCTAACCTAACCTAACTTAAACATGGAGAAATGTTTCTAATTATTTATTAATATTTATTTATACCTAACCAACTAACCTATTGTTTTTGGTGGTTAGATGAATGAACTGAATTTAAGAAAAATTAGAAACAAAGTGAAACTTTTATCTTCATGGTAAATAGTCACATTCAGAGTTTATCGCGTCCGATCCTCAAATTCATATTTTAGACTCGAGATTTATATTTTTTATGTCATCTTTGAATGAGGAACTTCAATGGAAGCTTAGTCATTTTCATGGGTATTCTGCATACACATGCTAACTTTTTTTTCTTTTCTCTATTATAAAAAAGGATGAAACTTGATCATTTAGCACTAACGCGAGCCCACCCAGAAGTGCAGGGGAGCCTCAGCTCTAAAATACATATATTCAATATAGAAGTACAACTTTTTCTATTTTCTATGAAAAATTTGGAACAAATTTTTAAATTTTTTCATCTCTTTGATTAAAATCTGAATTGAAATGGAAAATTTTATATTATTTTAGGAAAATAGAATTGAGCAATAACTTATTTCATTTTCATTGAGAAAATTCAAAATCGAAATTTAACTTTTATTCTTCCGGAAAAATATTTGGAATAGAACTTTAAATTTTTTCAACTCTTTGAGAAAGGTCGGAATTGAATTTCTAAAAATTTAGAATTGAAGTGAAACTTTTTATCTCTTGGAAAATAATCAAAATCATTGTATAACTTTTCTTATCTTCTATGGAAAAATTTAGAACTAAACTTAAAATTTGTTTTTTGTTTGTGAACTTAAATCTGATATGGAAGATTCTTATTTTATCTGAAGAAATTATAATTTAAGTATATTATTTGGTAAAATTAGAAAGAGAACTTGAACTTTTCTATCTTCAATTAAAAAATTTTGAACTTTATTTAAAATTTTTTCATCTGTTTGAGAAAAATCTGAACTGAATTATAAATTTTTTATAATATTTTGTGGACATATAACTGATCAATAATTTATTTCATTTTCATTGTGAAAATTTAGAATTCAAGTTGAAATTTTCTTCACTTCTTTGATAAAATGTAAAATTCAAGTGAAATTTTTTGTCTTCATAGAAAATAATCACAATCATAGTATAACTTTTCTTATCTTCTAAGGAAAAATTTTTTTATCTTCATGGAAAATAATCTGTGGAAGCTATTTATTTTCTCTGGAGAAATTAGAACTGAATTGTTTTCTTTGGTAAATTCCGAAAAGAACTTGAACTTTTCTATCTTCTATGAAAAATTAGGAACAGTATTTAAAAATCTTTCATCTCGTTGATAAAAATCTAAACTGAAGTAGAAACTTTTCATATTATTTTGGGAAAATATACTTGATCAATAATTTATATCACTTTCATTGAGAATATTCAGAATCGAAGTTGAACTGTTATTTGTCCGTGAAAATATTTGGACCTTAAGTTTAAATCTTTTCATCTCATTGAGAAAAGTCAGAAGTGAATTTAAGAAAATTAGAATGAAAGTGAAACTTTTTATCTTCATACAAAATAATCACAATCATAGTATAACTTTTCCTATCTTCTACGGATAAATTTAGAACTGAACTTTAAATTTTTTATGTCTTGGTGAACTTAAAACTGAAGTGGAAGCTTTTTATTTTCTCTGGAGAAATTAGAATTGAATTATATTCTTTGGTAAAATTCAGAAAAGAACTTGAATATTCACGATCAAAGTATAAGTTTTACTATCTTCAATGAAATAGTTGGAACACAACTTTAAATTTTTTCATCGCTATGTGAAGAGTCGGAACTGAATTTAATAAAATTTCTAATTAAAGTGAAACTTTTCATCTTCACGGAAAATAATCACAATCATAGTATTACTTTTCCTATCTTCAACGGAAAATTTTAGAACTGAACTTGAAATTTTTTATCTCCAGGTTAACTTAAAACTTAATTGGAAACTTTTCATTTTCTCTGGGTAAATTAGAATTGAATTATTATCTTTTGTAAAACTCAGATGAGAACTTGAACTTTTCTATCTTGTAAGAAAAATTTGGAACTGTATTTTAAATTTTTTAATCTCTTTGAGAAAAATCTGAATTGAACTGTAAAATTTTATATTATTTTAGGAAAATAGAATTGATCAATAACTTAATTCATTTTCATTGAGAAAATTCAGAATCGTAGTTGAACTTTTCTTCTTCCGGGAAAATATTTGGAACAGAACTTCAAATTTTTTCATCTCCTTGAGAAAGGTCGGAACTGAATTTAAGAAAATTTAGTATTAAAGTGAAACTTTTTATCTTCATGGAAAATGATCTGTTTAAGCTTTTTATTTTCTTTGAAGAAATTAAAATTGAATTGTGTTCTTTGGTAAAATTCAGAAGAGAACTTAAACTTTTATATCTTCTATGAAAAATTTGGAACAGTATTTTAAATATTCTCAACTCTTTGAGAAAAATCCGAACTGAAGTGGAAACTTTTTATATTATTTTGAGAAAATATACTTGATCAATAACTTATTTAATTTTCATGAGAAAATTCAGAATCGAAGTTGAACTTTTCTTCTTCCGTGAAAACATTTGGAACAGAACTTTAAATTTTTTCATCTCTTTGAGAAAGGTCGGAATTGAATTTAAGAAAATTTAGAATTAAAGTGATACTTTTTATCTTCATGAAAAATAATCAGAATCATAGTATAACTTTTCCTATCTTCTACGGAAAAATTTAGAAGTGAACTTTAAATTTTTCCTGTCTTGGTGAACTTAAAACTGGAGTGGAAGTTTTTTATTTTCTATGGAGAAATTAGAATTGAATTATGTTCTTTGGTAGAATTAAGAAGGGAACTAGAACTTTTCTATCTTCTATGAAGAATTTAGAACTGTATTTTAAATTCTTTCATCTGTTTGAGAAAAATCTGAATTGAAGTGGAAATTTTTATATTATTTTAGGAAAATAGAATTGATATGGGTACACACACAAAAACTCACACACACACAAAAGCTTACACATAAATACTAACACAAACAAAAAAAAACTTAAACACAAAAAAAAAATAAGACAGAAAAAAAAATAAAAACACAAACACAAAAAAGAAAACGCACACAATAAGAAAAAGAAAAATAAAATAACACACACACAAAAAAACTTACACACACACAAACACAAAAAAAAACTTAAACAAACAAAAATAATAACACACAAAAAAAAAACTTACTAACAAAAAAAAAATTAAACCAAAAAAAACAAAACACCACACACAAAAACTTAAAACACCACAAAAAAAAATACTCACACCCTCAAGAAAGAACACAATATCTTACACAAACAAAAAAACATACACACACACAAAAACTTTCAAACACATAAAAACTTACACACACACAAACAAAGAAACACACACACACACACACACACAGAAACTTACAAACAAATAAAAACTCAAACAAACACACACACTTACACACACACAAAAACTAACACACAAACAAAAACTTACGCACACACAAAAATTAGCACACACACAAAAACCTACACTCACACAACAACTAACACAAACATATAAGTATACACACATATAAAAAATATCACACACACAAAATCTTACACACACACATAACAAATTACACACACACACAAAAAATTACACACACACAAAAACTTAAACACACACAAAAACTTAAACACCAAAACACAATTGCACACGAACAAACAAACTTACACGCACAAAAACAAACTAACACACACACACAAAAAAACTTACAAAGGCATAAAAAAACTTATAAACACAATAAAAAATACATACACACACAAAAATTTACACACACACACACAAAACCTAACGACATAACAAACACTAACACACACAAAAAAAATTACACACCCCCAAACACTTACACACACACAAAAACTTAACCACACACAAAAACTTACCCACACGAAAAAACATACAAAAACAAAAAAAACTTACACACACACAAAAACTTACACACAGACAAAAACTTACACACACACAAAAACTTACACACACACACAAAAAAATACACACACACAAAAACTTACACACACACAAAAACTTACATGAAAAAAGAAACTAGAATACGAACAAAAACCTTACACACACAAAAATATAAAATATACAAAAATGACATACACACACACAAAAACTAAAACACGCACAAAAAAAACTTAACCAAAAACAAAAAAAAAAAATAAAAAAAAATAACACGAGCACAACATACACACAAAAACTTACATACACACAAAAACCTTACACACACAAAAAACTTACATATACACACAAAAACTTACACACTCACAAAAAAACTTACACACACACAAAAACTTACACACACAAAAACTTACACACAAACAAAAACTTATAAACAAACAAAAACTTATTACAAACACACTTACACACACACAAAAACTAAAACACAATTAAAAACATACACACACACACAAAACCTTCCACACAAATAAAAAAATAAACAAACACAAAAAATTACACACACAAAAAATTACACACACACACAAAAACTTGACCGCTCACAAACTCTTACACACACACAAAAAAAACTTACACACACACAAAAACTTAAACACACAAAAAAACTTACACACACACACACAAAAACTTACACACACAAACAAACTTGCACACACAAAAAAACTTACACACAAAAAAAACTAAAATAAAAAAAAAAAAATTAAACACAAACAAAAAATTAAACAAACACAAAAAAAACTTACACACACACAAAAACTTACACACACACAAAAACTTACACACACACAAAAACTTATTACACACACATACAAACACGAAAATTTTATATTATTTTATGAAAATAGAATTTATGTGTTCACACACAAAAAAACTCTCACACACACAAAAACTTACACACACACACAAACAAAAACTCTAAGCTAAGACTCTAAGCTAAAAACTCTAAATTCCTAACTAAAACTAAACTAAACTAGAACTCTAACTGAAACTCAAAGGTAAAACATCAAACTCTTAACTAAAAATAAACTAAACTAGAACTCTAACAAAAAACTCTAAGCTAAGACTCTAAGCTAAAACACTAAACTATTAAATAAAACTAAACTAAACTAGAACTTAAACAAAAACTCTAATCTAAAAACTATAAACTCTTAACTAAAACTAAACTATAAATACAACTTAAACTAATAGTTAAAAAAATCAAAATCTTAAATAAAATTAAACTAAACTATAAGTCTAACAAAAAAAAACTCTAAGCTAAAATTCTAAAATATTAACTAAAACTAAACTAAACTCGAACTCAAATTAAAACTCTAAGGTAAAACACCAAACTCTTAACTAAAACTATACTATAACTCTAACTGAAACTCATAGTTAAAAAAATCAAACTCTTAGATAAAATTAATCTAAAAAAACTCTAATCTAAGACTAATATAAAACTCTAAACTGTAAAATAAAATTAAAATAAACTAGAACTCTAACAAAAACTCTAATCTACTACTCTAAGCTAAAACTCTAAACTATTAACTAAAACTAAACTAAACTAGAACTTCAACAAAAACTCTAAGCTAAGACTCTAAGCTAAAAACTCTAAATTCTTAACTAAAACTAAACTAAACTAGAACTCGAACTGAAACTCAAAGGTAAAACATCAAACTCTTAACTAAAATCAAACTAAACTAGAACCCTAACAAAAACTCTAAGCTAAAACTCTAAGCTAAAACTCTAAACTATTAACTAAAACTAAACTAAACTAGAACTTCAATCAAAAATCTAAGCTCAAAACTCTAAACTCTTAACTAAAACTAAACTAGAACTCTAACTGAAACTCAAAGGTAAAACATCAAACTCTTAACTAAAATTAAAGTAAACTAGAACTCTAACAAAAAGCGGCGCATCCCTGCGGCGCATCCCTGCGGCGCATCCCTGCGGCGCATTCCTGCGGCGCATCCCAGCGGCGCATTCCTGCGGCGCATCCCTGCGGCGCATCCCTGCGGCGCTTCCCCCGACCCGCGGCACATCCCCCTGTGGCGCATCCCCATGTGGTGCAGTCTGGCCCCGCGGCGCTTCGCGGGCCTGGGGGCCCTGGGAGGCCGGGGGGGCGGACCATGGGGGTCCAGGGGGCCCTTGGGGGGTCTGGGGGCCCTTTGAGGACCAGAGGAGGGTCTTTGAGGGTCTGAGGAGGGCGTTTGGGGGGCTGGGGACCTTTGGGGGTCTGGGGGGCCCTTGAGGACCAGGGGAGGGCCTTTGAGGGTCTGAGGAGGGCGTTTGGGGGGTTGGGGCTCTTTGGGAGCTTGGGGGACCTTTGAGTAACGGGGGGCTTCCTTCGGGGTTGGTTTGGGGGATTGGAACCCTTTGGGGTTGGGGTAGAGGACCTCACAACACTGTTCAAATGGAACTTGTGTATTATAACGACCACAGAGTTTCACCCTCAAATTCTCTTCTAAAATCTTCTTTTAAAATGTCTCTGACTGTTTCGCCGAAATAATTCCATAAAATGGATAAAGTGGTTTCGCCCAAATAATCCCTAAACGTAATTTCAGCGTGTTCCTTTTGTTTCTGGCATCTCTGCGCTAACGCATTTCAAATTAATAAGAAACCTGATTCCCGCGCTAAAACAATTCATCGCTAAGATGTTTCTTGGAGAATTGTTTCCATGACGTTTGGTTATTAATATCTTTGGAGTTCGACTAAAAGAGTTGTTTCCGAGGTAAAGACATTAATGACTTGGATCTATTCTTGGAGAAATGTTGACAGTACCTTTCAGACATTATTAAACTTTGCCTGGAAACAATTTGATTAATGACTGACAGCACAGGTGTTCCAAATTCCCAATCGATTACGCAATCAATTTCCCAGGGGATTCCATGCCCATATTTGGTGTCCCGTCAGCATTAAAAATGCTGAAAGGACCACGTGGTTTATGGTTTTCTCAGTGAGAAAGTTCCTTTTTTTTCAAATTCTCGCTGACAAAAACCATAAAAACATACAAAAATGTGAGATAGTTCCTGTTTTTCAAATTCTCACAGACAAATCCCTAAAAACATCAAATAAATCGATCAGCACACATAACCATCCATGAAAACAGACATAAATGTGAGAAAATTCCTGTTTTTCCAAGTGATAAAATTCCTGTTTTTTCATTCTCAGTGAGAAAACCATAAACCACGTGGTTCTATGCCCATATATGGGGTGCAAAAAAGTTATAGGTGGCAGCAGGGGTGAGTGACACGAGTAGCACCCCCCTCTCTACTCCTGAGTTGAGATGAGGTATCCAGGATGAAAGTACGAGCTGCCTATTTGAATTCGTCACTTAAAAGCACAAACATCATGATTGTCATACCTGACGGTGCAAATTTGCAGGTCTAAAGACAAAGATATAGAATTGGCTGTAGCAAAATTTTCAGATTAAAAGACATAAAAAATTCCATTCATGAAAATACAAGAGAAGGGTGCACATATCAAAAGAAAGAAAAAATCCAGTAATTTACGGTAATTTCATCTTGCTGAAACTACGAGGTACGATTACCAACTTTTTTTTTAAAGCTATTAAAGATAGTAACAGCAATAAACATGATCTGTAAAAAGGTTAATTCAAAAATATTTATTCTGAATACCAAAGAATATGGAAAACTAATGATAGAAACATTCTCACTTTCTTCCATGATGAGCGGGATTTTCAACTGATCAAAAGGCAATGCTTTAATACTACTTCGGCTACTAGTTATACCGCTACTACTGTTAATACTACTGCCAGTGATACAATCACTACTACTGTGACTACTATTACAATAACGCCTAAGAGTATGAGGGTGAAATTTTCAAGAAATTTTGAGGGGAAAAGGTGAACTGAATCACAACATACTGTCTGTATGCAAATTGTCAAAAGGGCGCAACAGCAGTATCTTAGGAACAGTTTCGGTTTGTTAAATTGAAACTAACAGGTCTTGTTTTGGAGGATGTTGAACTAACTAAATAAAAATATTTGCATTCTAATGCTGTTGCTATTACTCATTCTACTACTGCAGCTAACTACTTCGACTACTACTACTGCCACTAAAGCAAAAGCTATCGCTATTAATTCTACTGCCACTACTACTGCTGCTGCTGCTAAAACTTAGGGTAGTCTATTAAGGTGAAAAATTTGGGAAATATTGAAACTGTATAGAATTATCTTGAAACACACTATTTCCGCACAAGTTGTCTAAAGGACGTATCAAAAATCATTCAGAAACATTTTTTAGTATTAAGTTGAAACTTTCAGCGTTTGCTAAAGGGAGTGTTGAAGAAATCAAAGGTGCTATGTGTGTATTGCTACACCATATTTAGGCGAATGTTGAACTAAATTAAAACGAACTATGAGGATGAAGATTTTAAAATTGGTGACAAAGTTAGAGTTCAAGAACGGCTTAAATTATTAAATTAGACCTTTAAGGGTAAGTTGTGGCGGATTTTGAACTAGCCAGAAGACACAGTGTGTATTCTATTAATAATATCACTACAGTTACTGTAACTAATGACGCTAAGGGTATTAAGGTGAAACTTTTAGGGAACGTTTAGGGAGAGTTTCAATTAACAAAATAAACTATATGGATGCAGGTTTTCACAAAGGCATATAAGCAATATAATAGGCAGTGCCAATCTATATTAGATAGAAATATCATCGAAACTTTTAAAGAAGTTAATTTGATTCGAAATTAAAAATTCTAGGATCCTTTTTATGAGTGAAAGGAGATTTGAGAGCAAGTATCGCTCCTCTCAATCCCATTCATTTTCAAACGTTTATTCTTCTTGAGTGGGGTCGCTCTAATACACAAGCACCAATCAAAATAACACATGACTACAGCACCAATTATGCCTCCTGTTCTAGAGGCATAATTATTATAGACACGTCGGATTGAAACTAGCCTATCATAGATTTAAACGGTCCTTTATATCTAATTTATTTATTCATGAAACGATAATTTCGTCTCTTTTCTGTAGCTTTTGGAATATTCGTATTTATACAATTGAGGTATGATAATAATTTACGCTGTTTTTTATTTCTTTAATCAGACATGTTAGTCCCCCCCCCCCTTCCCCTAGACTTTGAAAAGTATCTTTTTTCGACGAACAAAGGTATTCTAGTTCAAAAATCAGTAGAACAACAAAATTGCCGCCTAGACTTTGAAGAATATATTCAGCCCCTTTTTCTTTTCATAGGCAGCGCTAGCGCTGCCTAAGTAAAGAACGATATGGGGACAATGTGTTGTTGTTCTATTTTTTTTTTTTTTCTCCATATCTAGGCACTTCGTATCAAACCAGTTGTCTTAGAAAGTTCAAAAAGGGCTCATTCGATTGGAAATTGGAGTGGCTAGTGCCCTTTTAAGTAGTCGAAAGTGATTGGAAGGCAACTAGCCCCCCCCCCCTCCACACCCATCATTCCCCCAAACACATCCAATCAAAATTTTGAGATAGCCATTTTGTTCAGCGTAGTTGATTTACAAACAAAAAATGCCTCTTTGAGGAGGACACTCCCCCACAACCCACGGGGCAAGGGTTTTAAGTCATGCCCTGAAGGCATAAAAGGTTTTTATAGAAGGCGTTGTCGTAGAAACTTCAAAAAAGGTTCATTCAATTGGAAATTCAAAGGAGTGGGGCATTTTTTAACAGTCAAAAGTGATTGGAGGGTAACTAGCCTCCCCCCACGCCCATCTTTTTGAGGAGGACACTCCCCCACAACCCTCTGGGCAGGGGTTTTAAGTTATGCCCTGGGGGTATATAAGGCTTTTAAAGAAGGCGTTGTCATAGAAACTTCAATAAAAACTCATTCGACTGGAAATTCAGAGGGATAGTGCCGTTTTTAATAGTCGAAAGTGATTGGAGGGCAACTAGCCCGCCCCCCACACCCATCATTCCCCCAAACACATCCAATAAAAATTTCGAGATAGCCATTTTGTTCAGGGTAGTTGATTTCCAGAGAGAACACATATTTTTAA
Source organism: Artemia sp. Qi Xiang Cuo (assembly GCF_049724085.1). Classification (NCBI taxonomy): domain Eukaryota; kingdom Metazoa; phylum Arthropoda; class Branchiopoda; order Anostraca; family Artemiidae; genus Artemia; species Artemia sp. Qi Xiang Cuo. The sequence continues at coordinate 51,822,947 of NC_142804.1, read as the reverse complement.
GGAGGACACTCACCCACAACCATCAGGGCAAGGATAATAAGTTATGCCCTGGGGGCATATAAGGTTTTTATTGAAATCTTCGCCGTAGAAACTTGTAAAAGGGCTCATTTGATTTGAAATTCAAAGGACTAGTAACCTTTTTAATAGTCAAAAGTGATTTGAGGGCAACAAACCCCCCTCTGTCGCCAACCTTTTCCCAAAACACATCCAATCAAAATTTTTAAATAGCCATATTATTCAACGTAGTTAAAAGATTTGGAAATTAGGCCTTTAAGGATGACATCCCCTCCCCCCACAGACCTCAGGGCAAGAGTTGTAAGTTAGGCCCTGGGGGTATATAAGGTTTTTATTGAAAGCGTTGTCGTAGAAACTTCAAAAGGGCTCATTTAAATGGAAATTAAATAGGCTAGTATCTTTTTTAATAGTTCAAAGTGATTGGATAGCGACTAACGCTCCTCTCACGCCCACCATTTTCCCAAACACGTCCAATCAAAATTTTAAGATATCAATTTTGTTCAACGTAGTTGAAAGTTCTGGAAATTAGGTCTTTTAGGATGATAATCCCCTCAGAGCCCTCAGTGCAAGGGTTGTAAGTTATGCCATAGGGGCATAAAAGGTTTATATAGAAAGTTGTTGAATATTATTTATAAAATAGATTTTAGTCTTCCTAAAATCCGATTTTTGTATGTTCAAAAACTAAATGTTGACTTAAGATTAAATTAAAATGCACTGGGATAATGCTAATTCCCGATAAGGTATCTCAGCAGTATCCCAAGAACGACTGAGGGTATTATGTTCCAACGTTCGGGGCTACTTCTGCTCTTAAAACTTAACCAAATTCAAATAGCGTAAGAATGGGTGTAGGCAGCGTATTGTTTAGGGCGGGGGGGGGGAGCAGTCAATAGTCTGATGGAGGGCCTTTTATCAACTACTTTTCCAACCATCTGCTTTTTCAGTTATATCTAATGTAAATTTGAAGGTGTAGGGATGGGGGCAGCTGCCCTCCCCCTGTCCCCCCTCCCTACGCCCATGAGTGTAAGTGTATCCATGCTATCAAAGAAAGTAAACAGATTTTTTTGCGAATGGTATCAAGTTTTCCATTACAGGTAAACTAGAGGAGTTATGAAACTAAATTAAACAGTAGCCTACTATTTGTGTCCAGATTTTTAAAAGGGTGTGTGCTGTTAAAAATTGCCAAAAATTTTTCTCCGGCATACAAATAGCAGGCCAAACCATAAAGTCTTAAAAAACGAAAAGATTTAAAGTATTATTTTCTTTTTCCCTGAAAAGACCATGTCAATATAAACTTAGACTTAGGTCCTCCTGCGCCTGGGGGCGCATAAGGCAGCAACAGTGGTTCACCACGACGACCTGTCCTGAGCCTTCAACCAAAGCTCCTCTATAGAGGACCTTGCCAGCTTCGCCTCCTTCATTAGCGACCTGCCAAGGGTCATTTTTGGTCTTCCTGACTTGCGGAGACCGGCGGTGTCCAACACCATGCGTTGTGCGGCAGCTTCCCATCCCCCACTCGCACCATATGCTCCCAATACATCCATCACCGCTTTCTAATGAGATAAAGGATTGGGGTATGATTTGTCATACGATAGACTTAATCATTTCGTATTCTTTCCGTCCAATGTATATTTAGGATAGACCTTAGGCAATTGTTGTCGAATGCCTGGAGTCATCGTTCTAGCTGAGCAGTGATACTCCAAGTTTCGCAGCCGTACGTAAGGACGGAGACCACATTGCTATTATAAATTCTAAGGTTTAGCTTCTGGGAATGTTTATTATTTCTCCAAACATTTCTAAGATAGCTGAAAGCAGACCCAGCCAATGCTATTTGGCACAGTATTTCTCTTTTGGAATTGGTATCTTTCGTAAGAATGCTGCCGAGATACTTGAACTCTCTCACTTTCTCAATTTCCTCGTTGTTAACCAAAAGTCCTTCGGCTAAGTCAGGTATGACTGCATTCGACATTGATTTGGTCTTGTTAGCGTTTATGGAGAGTCCGACAGCATTTGCCATACGACCGAGTTCATTAATGTTGCGTTGCATATCTTCTGGGTCGTGGGTAATAAGTGCAACATCGTCAGCAAAATCACCATCATTGAGTTGTCTCAGTGGATTTAATTGTAGAAAACCACTAAAACTGCATCTACTGAGAGCAAAATCTATCACTATGGCAAACAGTAATGGTGATAGAATGCAGCCCTGCCTTACACCTGACTGAACAGAGAACCACTCCATTAGGCCACCCTCTGTCTGTACTGCGCATATGATATCATGGTATAGCGCTTTAATTATACTTACAATTTTGGTCGGAATTCCATAATGCACTAGAGTCTTCAACATGGTTCTGCGATGTATCGAGTCGAAGGCTTTGAGAAAATCTATAAATACTATAAGTAGCTGAACTTGCCATTCATTGGATTCATCCAGCAGGACTCTCAGGCTAAATATCAGGTCCCAACGATCTATTCTGGTGGAATCCGTGCTGCTCATCTCTCAGCACATTCTCCACTTTTCTCTGAATCCTGTAAAGAATTATTTGGCACAGGACTTTACTGCCAACAGACTGTAAAGCAATACCTCTTCAATTATCACATTTAGTCTTTTGTCCTTTTTTGAAGAATTACTGCCTTCGACCATTCATTAAGGACTTTTTTTCATCCCAAACATGGGACAGAAGTTCAAACATGGGTTCGGTTAGGGCGCTTCTACCGTACTTCAGTAATTCTGGTGATATGCCATCATTGCCTGCAGTCTTTCCGTTTTTCAAAGTCTTTAGGGCCTCCTTGACTTCGATAAGCATGAGAGGTCCGGGACATATTCCGACATCGAACGGTGGTTCTTCAAGGACATTTAAAGTAGTTGTGGATGGCATCGGATTTAGTACCTCGCTAAAATGCTCCTTCCAGCGTCGGACTATGTCCTCAGTCTGGGTTAATAAGATGCCTTCTTTGATTTCAATTTGGGTCGACGATGCCTTTGAAATACCCGCTAACTGCTTCGTTGTGGCATACACAGTACGGCTATCTCCCCGTCTAGTGGCTGCCTTAGCCTGTTCGGGCATAGTTTCTAGGTACATCCTCTTATCATCCCTGGTTGCTGCTTTTACTTGCTTATGGAGACGCTTGTACTGTGCTTTCAGGTTATCTACATATTCTCTAGAACAAGTCGTGCTATGGTCATACTTATCTACGAGGATTTTGAGTTGTGCCCTTTAATCAATGATATCCCAACTACTTTCAGCTATCCACTGCTCTTTCTTCTTCCTTTTGTAGCCCACAACTTCTTGTGCGGCCTCTTTCACGGTTTCTGCAATTTTTTCCCACAGACTATCAAGCGACACTTCGTCCCTTAGAAGGGAAAACTTGTTTGACAAAGCTGTAGTATACTTTTGCAATACGTTTGGGTCCTGCAATTTCCTCAAATTGAAGGTTTTCACTGCCCGTTGGGGCTTTGTCACAGTTTTAGTTTCAGCTTGAACTTGGCAACAGTAAACTGGTGATCGGAATAGCAGTCGGCACCTCGGAAGGTTCTAACATCCTCTAGACATCGTCGCCTACGCCTCGCAATTAGGATATGGTCTATCTCATTTCGTGTTACACCATCAAGCGAGTTCAAAGTATACTTATGAATATGTTTATGTGGAAACCATGTTGCACCGACGATAAGTTCATGAGTAGTGCAAAAATCGATTAGTCACACACCATTGTCGTTAATTTTCTCCAGTCCATGTTTACCGAGGTTAGTTGGGGCATAAGAAGCATCACCTCCAAATTTAGCGTTAAAGTCCCCACATACAGTCCCAATATCATGACGATGCACTTTTGCAACAACATTCGATAACACGTGATAAAAGTCATCTTTGGTTTGATCATAGGCGTCATTCGTTGGGGTGTACACTACAATAACTGTCAATTTGACGTATGAAATGGCGAAACGGGCACGAAGAATCCACTCAGTAATTGGTTCCCAGTCCACTGGGCATTTTTCGGCCCGATTACTTAGTGCCATTGCGACACCTGCTTCTTTTCTAGTCTCAAGTCCGGAATACAATACGTGGTAAATCTCAGTTTCCAAAGTCCTAAAACCAGTAAGCCTGGTCTCAGAAAGTCCAGCAATGTTAATACGGAACTTATCAAGGGCTCTCATAACACAGTCGAGTTTTTCTGGCTGTGTTTCTTGATGAACCGTTCTAATATTCCAGTATCCAATACGAAAACACTCGGCCGTTTTCAAGAATCTTGTCCGGGGGCGTGCATTAGTCGTCATCACAGAAGAAGAAGAAGTCAATCCGAGGCTATCTGTTGCTGCTTCTTGAGCAATCAGTTTTTACGGTGGCGGGTAACTAGCCCACCGACCAACCAACGAATGGGAACATCCGGAGCACGTTAGCCACCATTTTGCTCGGCGTGAAGTTCGATAGTGTTATCGAACACCCCTACACCACGTTGAGGTGCGCTGACGGATTTCCACTGCTCTCCAGGGACGGAGAGTCGAACCTCATCGCTCGTAACGTCGTCACCGCCACGACAATTGTTTACTTAGCTTTGACCCTTAAATCCCAACCTGGATCAGCAGGGCTTCAGGAAGGGACGTCAATATAAAACGAACAGAAATTAATTAAAAAAACTTTTTCCAAAAAATAAGTTTTTCAAAGAAAAGTAAAAAACTCTATTAAACAAAAAATGAACAAAACTAAAATCAAATAATCTACCAAGCATGAAACTACCACAAATCAGCATTGATAAATAAATGAAACCCAAAATGAACAGAAATTACAATAATTAACTGAGTCAAACTCAAAACGAGCAGAAATTAACATAAGTTGGGCACAAAACCCCTATGCCTACCCAAGGCCAGAATAAAATTTGTACTTAACTGAAAAAAATACAAATGAAAGTGCATTGTCAGTTTAATATACATATACTGATATTTAGTAATCGAAATGTTAATATTATTTGATTTATTAAAGTTATAAAAGTAAAAACATTTATATTTTTACAGTAAAGTGCAAATTTTGATCTGGTCTTGGGAAGGCATGGGGGTTTTGCGCCCAACTTATATTAATTTCTGTTCGTTTTGGGTTTCATTTATTTATCAATGCTGATTTGCCGTAGTTTCATGCTTGGTAGATTATTTGATTTTAGTTTTGCTCATTTTTTGTTTAATGGATTTCTTTACCTTTCTCTGAAAAACTTATTTTGTGGAAAAAGTTTTTTTAATTAATTTATGAAGTGACTGTTCTATCTTTAATTGCTAGTATATGGTTTGAACCTAAGTACATATTTCTTAGAATACTGGTTGACTTTCTGTTTTTGAAATACCCATTATTGTGGTTTTGTTAATTACTCATTTGTGGTTTCTTTCCTGAGAATAAATATTTCACTCTCTTCATTGTCACTTCTTAATATTACCTCCACTGTGGTCATTGCTGATAATTCCTTTCCTTGGTTTTTCTCTTTTTCTCTTTCTTTATTCATATAAAGAAAGCACCCAAAATTGGGGGCTGCTATTTTTGCCTTCATCTTTTTCCATCTCGTAGCTTTAATTAACATGTCTGTGCTAATAATACATGGAATGCACTCCGCTCTTTACTAAGTCTCAGCAAGTGTGTTGAACATGAAGCAGAGTATAAATTAATGAAAGCATAAATGAGGAGCAACATTAAGGAGCAACGTTATAAACCACACAAGTAAGGAGCATTATTAGAACTCAAAACGAACAAAAACTGCGCCTTATTATGAGGGGGCTGCCCCTTCCTTGACACTTTCTCTTTACTCTAAAATTTTGGTTCTTGAAGAATACCTCTCATTCAGATTCAAAGGCTCTTGTGCTCGAAGAGTTTTTATTTGATAAAATATTGTGACAAAATGGCAAAGTTTATGAAAAAGAGCGAGGGTTGAGGAAAGAGTAGCCCTCCTCCCTGTATTCGAAATAGTTTCTGTTTATTTTAAGTTTTAATGCTACTCCTTACTTTCAGCTGATTTTTTAAATTTAATTTCTAGCCGTTTGCTTCTAAGTTCAAATGAATCTTCTCCCGATCTTCTACGGACCATTGGTTCTATATGATCGCCCTCGGGAAAAACGAAAACCTGCAAAATATATAAAATTCCACATTTTGTAGATAGAAGCTTTAAACCTCTACAGTAGGGTTCTCTGATATGTTGAATCTGATTTTTTAATTTTTATTAAGATTTAGAAGATCGCTTGATTTTTTGGGGGTCAAACCAGCCACATTTTCAAAACCAGCCACATTTTCTCAAGGTTGTAGCTTTTGATGGGTAACATTAAACTTGGTGAATTTTACATTTTTGTAATGAGCATAAAAGGCAATTCTTTTGATGTATCTATTATTATCAAAATTTTATTTTTTATAGTTTTGGTTATTATTGGGCCGTATCGCTCTTTACTTGCAGTTCGTTATCATGAGCTATTTTATAAGAAGTAAACATGCATCTGTTTGCATGTTAAAACATGCATTTTAGTGTATTTTAGAAAGGGAAAAAGTAAAATACACTTCTATAAAAGCTTAAAAATTGTGTACTCGAAAAACAAATTTGTCTTCTTTAGAAACTGAAATAAAAGGTGGTTGTTATTTACATCTTGCATCTACTAGCTGATTCTGCAGTCAACTTTTTTTCAGTCTAAAGATCTCCATATCTTCCTACCCAAAACAAAACGGTGGAGCTTCTAGTAGTTTGTTTAAAACGACTCGAAGTCGGTGTAGATGTTATATTTGCCATCAGATGCATAGTTACTTCTTATAAAATAGCCCATGATAATGAACTGCACAGAGAGATCACGGTTCTCGCCATTATATTCAATCACGGGTTCATGGTGTCTTTATCTACCATTTATTGATTGCAGTAAATCTCTTTCAAATATAAAAAAGCCACTTCATTCTATCCTTATATATAAATTTAAGAATTAATAATATATTAAGAAACTGGGTACATTTGATAATATCGTTTTGTTGGGTGTTTTGCCCTGTGAGATGCCGGTCATCGGTTACCCTTGTTCGCCCGTTTTTGTTTTTTTTGTGTGTTTTCGGTGGATCTTTGCCCGGTGTCGGTGGGTTTGCGGGGTGGGTGCCCATTTATTGGTGAGTCATGGAATAACTCTTATTTATTTGTTTGTTGTCAAATACGTTTATTCCTATTAATGTACCGGGTTTTTGTCATTCGACCTTGTGTCTCCGGTGTCTACCCTTTATTTATGTTTATTTTGTACAGATATTTTAAAATTAAACCTTGAACATTGAGCCTTGAAAAGCCAATTTGAGTGTGCCTAGTTATTCCTCTCTTTTGCAGGATTTAAATATTGGATTGGTGCCTAAATTTGAATTTCATTAACCATTTCTGTAAAAAATGGAGGGATGTAAAAGCAAATATTATGGCTATTGTATTCGATTACTTTTTCAAGACGTCTATTTTTTCATGTTCATGCTTATTAGTTACAAACAGAGGACAGAAATGGATGGTTTTCCCTCCTCAAAGATTCTTTTGAAAATTATTTCTTACAAAAGTTGAGAAATTCCCTTCCTCAAGTCAGACTGCGTACCTGTGTTTTTGCCCACACTAAATGCTAACACAATTTTATCTCAGGAAAAAAAATGTCTAGCATTTCTCAAGAAAACGTTGCACGTAACTTTAGAAACATAAATTTTATTATTTAAGGGGTTTTTCCAAAAATTTAAACGTTTCTTATGCAATGCAGTAGCACTGTCTAAATAAAAATTGAAAGGGGATCTTGTTATCTTTTTTACGTTCTTTTTTACCAGGCCACTTCGTATGGAAAGAGTTGCCGTTGGAGCTTCAAAAAGGGGCTTATTCTATTGGAAATTTAAAGCTCTAGTGTTTGTTTAAAAGTAAAAGGTGATTATTCCCCTCTTTTGCCATTTTTAGATACCTGCTCCCCTATTCTATCTAGATGTCCTCTGCCCTCAGCACTGATCTAAATTTTAAGATTACCATTTTGTTCAAATAGTCAAAAAATGCAATAACCATGTTTTGACTTGATTGTCTTGGCATGTTTTGACCAAGATTGACTTGATTATCTATTTAAATTTCTGCTCGTTTTGGGTTTCACTTATTTATTGATATTGATTTCTGTTTGTTTCATAATATTTATTTAAGACTTAATTTGATCGTCTTTAGCTTAATGTAACCATTTACTTTTTTACGAAAAACTTCTTTTTATGTGGTAAAGCTTTCTAATTTAGTTAATTATTAATTGAGTAGAATTATATTAAGACGCAAAACAAAGTTTCAAAATACCACTTTTTAAGATAAAGATACAAATCGTGGAATGTTTAGGCTTGAAGGGAACATGCTCAATAGCCAATTTCCTGGCTAAATGCGTCAATGTACCGAATGGACGTGGTTAGTTTTCCAAATATATACCCCGATTTTTGAGACTGAAGTCAGACTTTTTGACTTACAGGGTGAACCTCTTCCCGTTTATTTTCTCATTAGAAATACCTTGGGATCTTGTCGGATCATTGTAAGTGTCTGTATCTTATTATATATTATTGTAGTTTCTGAGACTTGTGGTCTACTTGGGACAGCCAGTCCCAGTAGACAGAATATATCCGATTATATTATATGTTAAATGAATAAAAGTATTGTATTTTAGACAGACTTTCTACGATCTACCCTTAGCCCCTCAAACACATCACAACAACTGGTGTCCCTTGGAAAAAATGGGTCGGGGAAACTAAATAAGGTTGCAAAAATACAAAAAAAAATCGAAATGACCGTATTAGAAGGGGAAAGTGAATGTACTTTGCTTTTAATGGCACTCGAATTAGCAAAACTTCGATTAGCTTTGCTCGAACTTTGGCTATTAGCAATAGATTTGTATCCACTCAAAGATTTGGGTACAATAGATAAAATGAAAAAAAGGCTCGACCAAGAATTGTAAAGTAGAAAAAAAACAGTATCTAGTTTTTAGCAAGTAGAAGCAAGTGTATAATTAGTAGTTTTTTTAGTGTTAGTAATAAATGTAATGTAGTAGTGCTGTATATCACTAAATAATAAAGTATTTGTACCGCAAATTAAAAAAATAAAATAAAAGATAATAAGTAAAGAAAAAAAATATAGTTGGACCGATGAAACGTTGGTAGAAACAGAAGAATTTGAGGCAGAATAGTGGCAAATAAGGCCCTAATTTAGCCTTACTACAGGTACAGGCTATGGACTTATTCTTCAAGGATAACACTGCTACAATTTAGCAAAGGAAGCACATAAATTGTGGTTCGAACAATTATAGGTTAGAAGCTGCCATTTCTGAGTGTTTTAGGAGTAGAGATACTTCGAAAATATAGCATCTTATGACGTAATAAGCAATAGAATTACCTTTGTTAAAGCTAACAAATACTAGGTTAGTTATGTAGTTTCACAAGCAAAGGGAAGGAAAAGATATATAAATATATAATTAACGTACTTGAGAAAAGGGTTGAAAACGAACGAGAAAAGTAACATTATAAGTAAGAAAGCAAATGTGAAAGCTTAGCAAAAGTCGCCGAAGGAAGCAAAAAAAAAGAGTTGTTACCCAGCTGTGACTGGAACTCTGCATAAGGCGAGAAATTCGGCGAAAGAAACCGTTAATCACAGAAAATGGAGGCAGTGGGATAGGTCTTAAAAGGGTCTCCTTTACCTACACAAATGACCTTCATCTGAATAATGGTGTTAGAAAAAGTTCAAATTCTGAATTAGCTCCGCGAGATGAGTCACAAGAAAGTTCAAACTTGAATTTTAAACCATGGCTGCTTTTGAGCCATGAAGATGTAAAACAAGCCAGTGTTCATGCTTGTTTACAAAGAATATAAGCCCACATTAGGACAAATAGAGAAGGCAATGCATCCTTTTGGGATAGCTAATATTGATAATTCTGGTCCGCTCTTACGGTTACTTAATGACGAATCATCCTCAAGTCTAGTCTGATTATAAATCAGTAGAGTTCAGTCGAATATCATATAGAGTGTATATCAGATAAAACATGGTCTGTTAGTAGAAATCAAATAGAGTGAAGCCAATTGTCCCTTATATTCAAATTTGCCTACAAGTAGATTCTATCCAGGAACTAAATAGACATAATATTACGGAAACAATTACACAGGACGTTACAGTTTATATTACAATAATTAACGTTCAAATTCCTAACTTTATACGGGTTAAGGTAAACTTAATAAACACTGTATATTTAGAATCAGCATTAAAAGACAATTCTTTTGATATGCATATTTAAACAAAAAAAAACGAAGGAGGCTTGACTACGGAAATAGGGTCACTGGAAGCTAGCAAATTTGGAGTTGAGCTCAATCACTGCTGGTCTCTCATTGTTGAGTACATGCAATGCATCTACTGACCTTTGACTCTCTGAGGTGACACTTTCAGTCGAATTTGAAAAAAATTGTTTTTGAAGAATTTTAAAATAATTATAATAGGAAAAACAGCAAGAGTTTACATTAATTGCGCAATACATGTATAAGCTAACTGTAATCTTATTATAATTAGTTATAGTCTAATATAATATTATTTTTTATTAGTTACAAATGATAAAACGAAAAAAAAGAAAATTTAAAGAAGTGCTATAAAGGTTTAAGCAACACTTAGAATAAGCTTAGAAAGCAAAACGAGTGAAAAGCGATATAAAAATAAATTATAACCTAAAAACTTACCAGGAGGTAAAAGCCAAGGACAAAATCCATTAAAAATAAACCAAAAATTAAACATCATCGTCACGAACAAACCACAGTAGTTCAAGATAATAATTTTAACTCTAGCGATGTTTTGGATCTGAGAAAACGAAATGGCACAGGAGAATCCTAGTTTAAACAATTGGTTTTCACCTGTGCCAACCCAAACACCCAAATCCCAAGCCGTCGAACCCTAACAGAAACTAAACGTATCCACTTTTTATTTGAAAATAAAATATAACATTACACAACGAAAAAACTTGCAGTAATGACCATAAATTCATTCTCATAATTCTCCCAGATTCAAGCTTATCAATAAACCACAGATACTGAGCACCGCATTCAAAGTTATTCAGCCTTGCCAAGGGAATTATTTTCTCTCTTTCTTTGACAAATAAAATAGTAATTAAAGCTAGAATAAAATAAGCAATCAGTACATCGTAAAAACGTACATTTTTATGAATAAATGATAACTAGCAAATGCGAGGCAAAACTTAATTAAAAGTGTTCTAAAAATCAGCTGAAAAAAATAAAGTATTTTTCTAACACGAACACTTTGGGATGAAGAAATTTAAATAATTTCAAAAAAATACAGGGTGCAACAATAGACACCCCCACCCCTTAATTATAAAGGGATAATGAATTTGACCATAGAAGGGCAATTAGCATAAAAACTTGTAAAAGTTATTGAATAAAACATGAAACATATCACTATAGGATTAGAAAAAACCTATCTTACTGGAAAAAAAACGGAATAAAAACTTGAAAAAAAACCTTAGGCTTCATTGAAGTAAAAGAAAAAAAAAGGGAGAAGGGTTCAAGTTGAAAATATAGCCAGACGAAATTAAAAGGAAAATAAACTGAATGAAGTCAGTTAAACTCTGTTAGACGCACTTATTGAACTTGCCGAACGAAACTAGTATGAAAATTGTGCTAAATAAGTACAAAATGAGTAACATTAATTGTACAAAAATTGAAAAATTGTACTAGCATGGCATAGAAAATTAAGAGTAAGGCACATAATAGCCTTAAGAACCTATTAATTACTGTGTGCCATGAAGGCACAGCATTTTTCTGCAGAAGAGCCACTTTTCTGAAAAAAGAATAGCCCAAGAGAAAATTGTGGCCACAAATCAAAAAGTATGACAATACTATAAATAATTAATTATTGTGTATGCGGGTTCAGAATAGTCCTTTTAGATTTAGCCCATGACAAGAGGACCTGGAAACGTTATAAGGAGCTACCAAAAGGCAGCCCTTGTAGCAAACCTTAAGAGTACAGGAAAAGTCATTTGATAATGGCTTAGCAGGTATAAGGTGAACAGCAAAATATTTTAGCTTATCAAATATAAGCTGTAAATAAAGCCTTAAACCAAAAAGACATTAAAGCTGAAAAAAAGAGAGATAAAAACGTTATAAAACTGTCTCAAGTACCAAATCAATTTGAAAAGAATTAGAAAGCTTAAAAGTCTGAATAAACAAACAGGCTTATAAGCTAATGACAGTTAATGACACAAGTGGGTTCGAAATACAACCAAAGTTTTAAAACAAAATGTATATAGTCGTATATGGGAAAAGTTATACAGTTGTAACAAATGTAATTGAGAAAATATCTACTGTTATAAATATATTTCGAAAACCTTTTATAAACAGAGAATTGTATTTAAAAAAAAATTATAGAAATGTAAATAGAAAAGTTATGTTATATGAAATATTGCCAAGCCCTTATATAGAGGCTAATCACAGTCATCAGTTATAGTGCATAAATCTATTTGTTGGAGTTGCTTTTGTTTTTTAAAAATTTTAAATTAACTTAGGACATATCAAATAAAAGTCTTGACAGACTTATTTAAAAGTTGTACTAAAAAAAATAAATATTGCAGTGATTAAATAAATTATTAGAGTACATAATTATTATTTGTTTTTAACAATTAAGTTATGTATCAACATAACCTCTGTTAATTTATATATATGTAACCTAAACTATCCATGTAAATATAATGAATCAATATGTTGAGTATTTGTGTTTTTAGTTTTATATCATTCAAGAAATATTCTACATTAATACTTCATAAGCAATTAACAAAACAATAGTTGGAATTAATTCCAATACTAGTCTATACCGTGTATTATTTTTTTAATGCTTTAAGTTTTAAACAGTAGTTAAATATCCTATCTAGTTTTGCGAATGAAAAAAAAATACTTGTGTAAGCTATTACACAATGCTTTATATTATATATATATATATATATATATATATATATATATATATATATATATATATATATATATATATATATATATATATATATATATATATATATATATATATATATATATATATATATATATATATATATATATATATATATATATATATATATATATATATATATATATATATATATATATATATATATATATATATATATATATATATATATATATATATATATATATATACTATGTTTTTATCAACTTTAAAGTTTTAACTAGTGATTTAATGTTATATGTAAATGTTTGACCTCGAGTCAACGTATTAAAATTTTTTATTGTGAAATAATCAGTTTAGTATTAAGTTTGAAAAAAATAATCCAGCAAGAAACATAATGTTTCGATTTAAGCGGGTATTATTTTTGGAGTAATGAAAAGAGAGAAAAGTAATGAAAAGAATTAAACTTTACAAAATCTAGTTTTTCTTTCTACTATATATGTAAAATTTTATACTTTATATGTATTCTAATGTGAATATTTATTTTAGATACAGCCTTAGCTATATTTTTTTGGAAATCAAATTTTTTGTAGCATCCTTCGGATCCATTTTTCTTTCAATCATATTTTGACACATTTTTGGAAAGTAACAAATTTTGAAGCCACTTCAAATATATCCTGATACTATCATCTCATACCATCAGAAACCAAACCATACTTGATCAACTGATATTTGGAAACTATAGCAGTAATACAGACTTTACTACAAGTTCATCAAAAGTGATATAAAAATCAGAACTTAATTTAGGCCTAGATATTGGGCTACATAGCCCAAATAGCTTATGTTATTGAAATATATGAAAATTCTTTGTGCTGGAAAAATATGTGAAAATTAAAAAATCAATAATGTTATATGTAATTTACCCAAGGCATTTCTAAAACGAAAAATAAACGGTATATTAACCACATCACACAGATAAATTAAATTATTAATGGGAATTAAATTTAAACTAAAAAAAATTCATAAAACATTTCTAATATAAATCTAATTTAAGCAAAACCACTAATATTATGTTTAAGCCGCTTAGGGTCAACTTAAAACAGAAGATGCATATAAGAAGGGTAAAAAGAGTATTTTTCAGTCCTAGAGACAGAGAAAAAGAGAAACAAGGATGAATTTCGAATTGAAATCCTTCGACAGAAAAGAACATGGCCTATATTGGACCAGAAATATGACCCTAAAGAAACCCATTGAGGGTATATGCACATAATGAAGCAAAGATGGCAGCATAATAGCTGTAAACAAAATTGAGTTGTTTTAAAAGTAAAATATTGAGAATTGGGACAATTCTTCTTTAAATGGGGAGTAATGTGGTAAAGCTTTCTAATTTAGTTAATTATTAATTGAGTAAAAATATATTAAGACGCAAAAACAAAGTTTCAAAATACCACTATTTAAGATAAAGATACAAATCGTGGAATGTGTAGGCTTGGAGAGAACTTGCTCAATAACCAATTTCCTGGCTAAATGCGTCAATGTACCGGAAGGACGTGGTTAGTTTTTCAAATATATACCCCGATTTTTGAGACTGAAGTCAGACTTTTTGACTTACAGGGTGAACCTCTGTCCGTTTATTTTCTCATTAGAAATACCTCGGGATCTTGTCAGATCATTGTAAGTGTCTGTATCTAATTATATATTATTGTAGTGTCTGAGACTTGTGGTCTACTTGAGACAGCCAGTCCCAGTAGGAAGAATATATCCGATTATATTATATGTTAAATGAATAAAAGTATTGTATTTTAGACAACCTCTCTACGATCTACCTTTAGCTTCTCGAACATACCCAGTCGGTACGCCTCATTAGTTCGGTCACAGCCTAAGACACGCTACTAAAGTTTAATTACCTTAGGGCCAGAGTTCGTCTCCCCTATAAAGGGAGGATAAAGGCATCTACGACTAAAACACCCAAATACCATAAAAGTCACTTTACAACATTTATAGAGAAGCCTAATTTAGATTATCTCAAGAAAAGATGGCTTTAAGTTTGAACCTAAACTAAATTAGCTTAAATTTGAACCTTTTTCTTGTCTTAAATTGTCTATTCTATTCATCGCTTTGTATTGAATTGTTGGTATCATGCTTGAAGTCAAACATTTGGAAGTATATACTGAACTTTAAAGGTCGGAATTGGTGCAGTGGTTGTGCCAGCTGAAACTTTACAATGGGCCAAGCATGGTTTATGCAGTTTGTTTCTGCAGTGTCATCAGATATTCTATATTGTATATCAGACGGCCCTAGATCAGATATTCATACTCGATTAACAGCCGTAACTAATGCAGATTGGCAATTTTGGATTGTATTGCAGAATATTTCTTGTAGAAAACCTAGGAGCCATAAAGTAACAAACAATCTTGAGGTGTAATTTCCTTTCATTACTAGGTTTGTTAACTTATATATTCAGTGAGTTACATATATTTATAAGTAGTAGGTTAAATGTGTCAGTGAGTTCTATATTTCTGTATATAGCTTATATATTCAGTGAGTTATATATATTTATAAGTAGTAGGTTAAATATGTCAGTGAGTTTTATATTTCTGTATATAACTTATATAGTCAGTGAGTTATATATATTTAAAAATAGTAGGTTAAATATGTCAGTGAGTTATATATATTTATAAGTAGTAGGTTAAATATGTCAGTAAGTTATATATTTCTGTATATAACTTATATATTCAGTGAGTTATATATATTTATAAGTAGTAGGTTAAATATGTCAGTAAGTTATATATTTCTGTGTATAACTTATATATTCAGTGAGTTATATATATTTAGAAGTAGCAGGTTAAATATGTCAGAGAGTTATATATTTCTGTATATAACTTATATATTCAGTGAGTTATATATATTTATAAGTAGTAGGTTAAATATGTCAGTAAGTTATATATTTCTGTATATAACTTATATATTCAGTGAGTTATATATATATTTATAAGTAGTAGGTTAAATATGTCAGTAAGTTATATATTTCTGTATATAACTTATATATTCAGTGAGTTATATATATTTATAAGTAGTAGGTTAAATATGTCAGTAAGTTATATATTTCTGATATAACATATATTCAGTGAGTTATATATATTTATAAGTAGTAGGTTAAATATGTCAGTGAGTTGTATATTTCTGTATATAGCTTATATATTCAGTGAGTTATATACATTTATAAGTAGTAGGTTAAATATTTCAGTAAGTTATATATTTCTGTATATAACTTATATATTTTTGTATATAACTTATATATTCAGTGATTTATATATATTTATAAGTAGTAGGTTAAATATGTCAGTGAGTTATATATTTCTGTATATAACTTATATAGTCAGTGAGTTATATATATTTATAAGTAGTAGGTTAAATATGTCAGTAAGTTTTACATTTCTGTATATAACTTATATATTCAGTGAGTTATATATTTTTATAAGTAGTAGGTTAAATATGTCAGTAAGTTATATATTTCTGTATATAACTTTTATAGTCAGTGAGTTATTTATATTTATAAGCAGTAGGTTAAATATGTCAGTGAGTTATATATTTCTGTATATAACTTATATAGTCAGTGAGTTATATATATTTATAAGTAGTAGGTTAAATATGTTAGTAAGTTATATATTTCTGTATATAACTTATATATTCAGTGAGTTATATATATTTATAAGTAGTAGGTTAAATATGTCAGTAAGTTATATATTTCTGTATATAACTTATATAGGCAGTGAGTTATATATATTTATAAGTAGTAGGTTAAATATGTCAGTGAGTTATATATTTCTGTATATAACTTTTATATTCAGTGAGTTATATATATTTATAAGTAGTTTGCGTGTCCCATGAGTTGCAAACCTTCTCCCAGTAATGGGTTAAATTGCATGGTGATGCAGAACACCATCGCGGGAGGATCCTCTATAGGAGGGCAACTGTGGCAGGGTGTAAGATCCAGATCTATGAACAACGGCCTCTGCAAAGGGTTGCCTCGACCTTTTCGGGGTACCTGCAAGACTGGGGACCTTGCGGTCATCTCTATTCCCACTTGAGGAGTGGCGCCCCTCGAGGAAATTATTGCCTAGTAAACGACACAGCATTCGCACGGGATTCTGACTAATGGACAATTCTTCTGTGCTTGGTATGTTTTGATGGGCGTCTTTGGGCTGAAAAACCTCTTCCTAGCTAATTTATCTATTATGGGTTGCCTCCCCGTAGTAGCATAATATTTGTAGGCATGAATATATAATGAGTCGAAGGTAATAGGCTTGAGACTGTCTGTGCAGGATTTTGACTCTTGTTGATAGAAGAGCATCGCCAAGTGCTGAAAACCATATTGTGACCAAGATGGGCCCAGGATTGCACAAAGCCTTCATTCATGGAGGTCCCAGGGACTTCTTGCTGTCCGATTCTAAACCGGCTTAAGCGCTTCGGTGTAGACTTGAGAAGATGTGTGATCCTTATCCTGCACTGGTATCCGGGATCATTGCTTTTCCTGAGGCAAAAATAATTTCATTAATTTAAAGAACATAAAAATTGGAACTTGGAATATTACAACGTTAAAAAATGACTGTTATATTGACATTTTGACTGACGAATTTGAGACGATTCAAACTGGATTTATTAGGAGTTTCAGATACTCATATCCCAGGGTTAGGAAGCATGAAATTAGGTGATATAGAATTTGTTTACTCAGGCAGGAAGGATGGGGTACATAGACAGGGAATAGGGCTCATGGTGAATAAGGAATCCGTTAAGTCTTGTTTAGGCTGGAAAGGTATTACTAATAGAATAGTAATTGCTCATTTTATGACTAGAAATTTCGGCGTATCAGTTATAGTAGTATACGCCCCAGTAGAACCGACTGACGGAGATACTAGGGACTCAGATGAATTTTACTTACAGTTACAGGAGCAAATAGACAAGGTCCCAGGTAGAAATATGATGTTATTAATGGGAGATTTGAACGCCCAGGTTGGTAGAAATAGGGATAGATGGTATCCCAGCATAGTTAAATTTGGTGTAGGAAAAGAAAACAGTAATGGATACAGACTTTTGCAATTTTGTAGGAATAACAATCTAGTTAAAACCAATACGGTGTTTGGGCATAAAATTGCTCATAAGCTAACATTCACATGGTATTCAAAAGATCGTGAGACAGAAACCTTACCGGTTATTGTAGCAAACCAAAGGCTAGCAGGATCAATGCAAGATATTAGGGTATAAAAGGGTACCATTACCGATATTAAAAGTAAAGATCACCATCTAGTAGTGTCAAGGGTTAATTTAAAACTGAAATATCGGAAGGGTGACTACCTCCCGGGAAGTTATGATGTTGTTAGACTCCAGGATGAGAATTTGAGAGAAACTTTCCAGGAACAGTTGAATACTAAACTTGAGAGTTTAAAATTCGGTAATGTAGAAGATGGTTGGAATAATTTTAGAAAAATGATTTGTGAAGTGGCTGAAGGTAAGCGTGTCCCCAGGTGGCGATAGGGGAAAGTTCTACAGATATGTAGGGTACCTCCGTAGGAGGCAGGGCCCAAGAGGGGGCCTTGTCCCTGGTGGTTCATAATAGAAACTGGGGCACCCTCGCCCGGGGTCATAAATACAGGCGGAGGGGGAAGAAGGCCCCTGAAATGCGCTCTCAAAGGGCCACCTGGTTTGTCCACAAGTCCCATGAGTTGCAAACCTTCTCCCAGTAATGGGTTAAATTGCATGGTGATGCAGAACACCATCGTGGGAGGATCCTCTATAGGAGGACAACTGCGGCAGGGCGTAAGATCCAGATCTATGGACAACGGCCACTGCAAAGGGCTGCATCGACCCTTTCGGGGTACTTGCAAGACTGGGGACCTTGCGGTAAACTCTATTCCCACTTGAGGAGTGGCGCCCCTCGAGGAAATTATAGCCTAGTAAACGACACAGCATTCGCACCGGATTCTGACTAATGGACAATTTTTCTGGGCTTAGTATGTTTTGATGGGCGTCTTTGGGCTGAAAAACCTCTTCCTATCTAATTTATCTATTATGGGTTGCCTCCCCGTAGTAGCATAATATTTGTAGGCATGAACATATAATGAGTCGGAGGTAATAAGCTTGAGACGGTCTGTGCAGGATTTCGACTCTTGTTGATAGAAGAGCATCGCCAAGTGCTGAAAACCATGTTGTGACCAAGATGGGTCCAGGATTGCACAAAGCTTTCATTCATACTGGAGGTCCCAGGGACTTCTTGCTGTCCGGTTCTAAGCCGGCTTAAGCACTTCGGTGTAGACTTGAGAAGATATGTGATCCCCGTCCTGCACTGGTATCCGGAATCATTTCGTTTTCTAAGGCCAAAATAATTTTCATCATTTAAATAACAGGAAAATTGGAACTCGGAATATTACGACGTGAAAAAATGACCATCGTATCGACATTTTGACTGATGAATTCAGACGATTTGAACTGGATTTATTAGAAATTTCAGAAACTCATATCCCAGGGGTAGGAAGCATGAAATTAGGTGATATAGAATTTGTTTACTCAGGCAGCAAGGATGGGGTACATAGACAGGGAGTAGGGCTCATGATGAATAAGGAAGCTGCTAAGTCTTTTTTAGGCTGGGAAGGTATTAATAATAGAATACTAACTGCTCATTTATGACTAGAAAGTTCAGAGTATCGGTTATAGTAGTATACGCCCCTGTAGAACCGACTGACAAAGATACTAGTGACTCAGATGAATTTTACTTACAGTTACAGGAGCAAATAGACAGGGTCCCAGGTAGAAATATGATGTTATTACTGGGAGATTTTAACGCCCAGGTTGGTAGAAAAAGGAATAGATGGTATCCCAGCCTAGGTAAATTTGTTATAGGAAAAAATAGAGTAATGGATACAGACTTTTGCAATTTTGTAGGTATAACAATCTAGTTATAACCAATACGGTGTTTGGTCATAAAATGGCTCATAAGTTAACATGGTATTCACGTGACGGTAAGACAGCAAACCTTATTGATTAAGTTATTGTAAACTGAAGACTGGCAGGATCAATACAAGATACCAGGGTATATAGGAGTGCTGTTATTGATGTTAAAAGTAAAGATCACCATCTAGTAGTATCTAGGGTTAATTTAAAGCTGAAATTTCGGAAGGGTAACTACCTCCCGGGAAGTTATGATGTTGGTAGACTCCAGGATGAGAATTTAAGAGAAACTTTCCAGGAACAGTTGAATACTAAACTTGAGAGTTTAAAATTTGATAATGTGGAAGATGGTTGGAAGGATTTTAGAAAAATAATTTGTGAAGTTGCTGAAGGCGTATTAGGGAAGAAAGCTAGAACTGCAGCTAAGAATATTAGTGGAAAAGCTTTATGTTTAATAGAAAAAAGAAATGACTTATACATGAACTATTTGAGTGATACATTGTATAAAAACGAAAGGAGTGCAAATAAAGTGGAGAAAACTTTAAATATGAACTAAGCAGTTGTTAAGTGGAGGTCATGGATAAAATTGACAAGGATCTGGAAGATGTAGCTAGACGACATAATAGTAAAATATTGTACTGGCATGTTAACAAATTGAGAGGTAGTAGTCAATCCGGACTTGGCCCAGTTAAAGATAGGAATGGGGTCACAATTAGCGATAAGGAAAAAACTAAAGAGAGATGGGCCGAACATTTTGAGAATTTGCTAAACCGAGATAGAGTTGCAGGAAAAGATATAGAGGAAAAAGAAAAAGTTTGTGATACCTTGGATTTGAAGGAAGATTTGTTTTGTGAGGAAGAATGAGCAACAGTACTAAAAGGATTAAATAATAATAAGGCTCCAGGTGCTGATAGGGTGGTAAATGAGTTTCTTAAATATGGTGGCTCTGAGGTTAGAAATAAGTTATTGAAGATTATGAATATTATTTTTGAAAAAGGGGAAGTACCTAGTCATGATTCATTGCTCAACCGGTTAAGACCGTATTGCTTGCTATCGCCCACTCTATGAATCACGTAATGAAATGAATGACGATGGATTATTGCTAAATTATCTGTTTGCTGTGATATAATGAAAACTTTGTACAATCTGATAAAAGAAAATCTGAAAATACAAGCCTTTCCCTAAATAAAACTCAACAACCGAAATGATTAGCTGTTATTCCTCCAAAGTGATTTAAGGCTCAAATTATTCGTGATGTCAGATTAAAGCAATAGTACAGTGGGGAAAATGGACTGATTTAGGACTTGTGGTTTCTTCTTTTGCCAGTAAGTCAATTTTAGCTATTACTAAGTTAAGATGGGCAAGAAAAAAAATAAAAGGAGTCGTCCAGATATTGATTCTAGCGAGGATATTGCTACAGGTACCCCAAATACGTCAGGAAATCCAGATATATTCGGAAGCCAGTGACAACTCAGGTTTCGTTAATGAGCCTATCAGAGGAATTTGCAAAGATGATGAACATTATGCGTGAAACTCATAGCTCAGTCCAATCGATTGAACAGCGATTCATTGTAGTAGAAAATAGAATAAAAGCAATTGAATCAGAGCAAATAGCCTTAAGATCTGAATTCTCCGGGATTAAGGCTTGTACAAATGCTGTAGAAAATGACATTTCTTTGTTGAAAAATGATAATTTTAACCTGCAGTCAGAAGTTAAATATTTTAAACAAAAGACCCTGTGTATGTCTGATAGGCTTATGGCTGCAGAATATCAGCCTAACGAAAATAATTTGGTTGTATGGAATGCATTCTGTGAGGATGAAGATCAAGCCAAACGTATGTTTACCGAGATATGTACGGATGGACTAAATTTACAAGTGATACCCCATTTTTCAGTTGTTGTAATAAAAAAGGATAAGAAATTTTTTAAGGTTAATGTAAAAAACTGTGGAAACAAGATTGAAATCCTTAAAAATGGGAAGAACCTTGAAGGAAGAAATATAGCTAACCAGGGAAACATTTATGTGAGTGATGATGCCCCATTTTCTGTGAGAGAGGCAAGAAAAAAACTATATGAAAAAAATTGTGTCTTAAAACGATGGGTATAATTTCATGGGTATCAAACACAGTTCCACCATATCTTCAGTTTGAACGTCCGGTTGGTATGAAAGTGAAGTTTACGTGTGATGAATTGATTGAGGAACTAGCACATAAGCCTCCTCCCTCCGCAGCTTCCAGAGGTGCTAAAAAATGAGTGTTTTACTGAATGTATTTAGTTTACTTATTGGTTAATTATCTTTTCTTTTTTACTCGGTTTAATCAAATAGATATGGAAAAGTTGATAGTGATGAGTTTGAAATGTTTGGGTTAATGATAATTTTTATTTTTGAGTAAATAATCTAAAATATTTGTTAATGTGAAATTATTTTGAGTGGGTGGCAGCGGGCTGATGTCTTTTTGAATGGTTTTGCTTTGTGCCATGAAGCTTGCAATAATGTGCTTTTTTAAATTGTATGTCCGCTTTGCCGGAATATATTTTGTTATTTTTTGCTGTATTTATCTAGTTCTAGGTATATGTTTAGTAGATAATGATTTTTTTCGCCACCGCCACCCTCTACCGTCACATACATTAACTTTTATTGATGATGGTTAGAGATATCGTTTTTCCTCCTGGGAACAGCCATGTCCTGCAACTTGAAAGTCGAAGGGTTGATTTTTCCAGCCAGTTTAATCAAAGGATAAATAGAAATTTAGATATTAATGCCACTGAGATTTTCAAAAATGAACCATCAAGGTATATTTTTAAAGAGGAAGCACTACCCTTGTATTGTGATAGGGGCCATTTTGGCCTTAACATTTTTCATTTGAATTGTCAGGGATTGAATTCTGTGCATAATTTTTTATCGGAATTAATAAATACTAATGTCTTTCAGGTGATCGCTTTAACTGAAACGTGGTTAAATGATAATAACTCGCAATTACTACATATCACTGGGTATAATTTATATGTAAGGAATCGCGAGTATTACCAACATGGAGGCCTAGCAGCTTACATTCAGGCTGATTATAAGGTTTCAATAAGAGAAGATCTTACAATATATAGAGAGAAAGTTTGTGAGTGTTTTGTTTTACATATAGCTAGAGAATTTGAATTTTTGTATTGTTGTAGTATATAGACCTCCACAGAGCCTGCTCCAAGACTTTATGGACCTATTTGAAGAACAATTAATGAAACTTCCGATTAACTCTATGCCATGTTTTATTATGGGGGATTTTAATATTGACCTTATTGATCAGTCATCTGCTAGCACTGAATTTATTAATAGAAGTTTATCCAATGGGTTTCATCCTTGTATAAATATCCCAACAAGAATTACGGGAACATCAGCTAAGCTTCTGGATAACATCCTTTCTAATGTACCCCTGAGTCTTCCCAGGGTCCTTATCAACGATGTATCTGACCACTTTGGAGTTTCAGCTAGCTTTAGAACTGTCACGAAGGTGGTTAAAGGCAAAAAATCAAGGGTTCCAGTGATCAGTAAAAGTGCGATGGTAAAACTTAAAAATGATATAGAAAAGGTGGATTGGTACGATGTTCTAGGCGAAGTTGATGAAGCAAATTCAAAGTTTGTTTTATTTTATGAAAAGTTGCAGAGTTTGATAAGTCAAGAAGTCATATTGAAACCGTTTAATAGAAAGCACTCAAGTAAAAAACCTTGGATTGGTCTTGTGATTTTGAAGCAAATAAATGTAAGAGATAAATTTTTTAGAGCTCAAATAATTAACCCGACACAAGAAAATAAGCAATTACATAAAATTTATCGAAATAGGTTCAATACAATTTTAAGAAATGAAAAAAAAAAATATTTTGAGAAAAAGTTTAAGGAGGTCGAAGGATGCCCTAAGAAAACCTGGGGACTAATAAAAGAAGTGATTAGATTAAAAATAAATAGTGTACCTGATGAATTAGTTAGTGTAATGGGAAAGACTTTGAATTCTGAAAAGGACATATGCAATGAGTTTCAGAGTTATTTTTCGAATATTGGTCTGAATTTAGCTATGTCAGTTGTGCCTGATAGTGGTGACCAAACGTCCTAGTCCTTAATGAGGGACCCCATTGATGTGTCTCTTCACCTTAGACTTCCAACAGTTGATGAAATTAAAAAAAATATTTATGGATGGCGTTGCAATTGATCTGTAATCGATCATATTACTTTAAGAACACAGCAATGTATTTTTCATATCATAGCTGATGTCTTATGTGGTTTAATTAATGATTGTTTTTGTCAAAAAAAATTCCCAGATTTTTTTAAAGTTGCCCGTGTAACCCCAATTCATAAGGGTGGTGTTCAAAATGACCCAGGAAACTATAAACCGATATCTGTTTTACCCATTATTTCCCGTGTTTTAGAGAAGTGTTTTAGTATTAGAATGATGAGTTTTTTGGAGGATCATAAGTTACTGGTAGGGACACAATTTGGGTTCCGTAGAAAAAGGACAACGGAACAGGCGATGATTTATTTGACAACTATTATTAATGATGTATTAGATAAAGGTTTCAAAATAGGTGCTATATTTTTAGATCTGATGAAAGCTTTCGATACTGTGGATCATGAACTTCTACTTAAGAAGTGTGAGGTGTATGGTTTGAGGGGTAAATCATTAAATTTTTTAAGAAAATTTTTAAGTAATCGTTATCAGTATGTCCAACTAAATGATACTTCTTCCGAAAAAAAACGTATTGAAATAGGTGTTCCGCAAGGATCAGTTCTCGGTCCTATATTATTCTTGATATTTATTAATGATTTACCAAATTGTTTAAATAATTTTTGCTATAGAATAAATGAACTAACGATAAACCCGACTAATGAAACAGTTTCACTTTTTGCTGATGACACAACAGCCATTAGCACAGCTAAGACGGCGGAGCTGCTGCAGATTTCCATGAAGGAATCAGTTAACAGAATTACAGCATGGCTGAGGGTAAATAAATTAAGGATTAACATGGCTAAGTCTAACTTTATTATTTTCTCGCGATCATCAAACTTTTACCCATGGATCAAGGAATTACATATACCCAATGGCGTTATAAAACGGACTGCGTCTTTTAAATACCTTGGGATTGTAATAGATGAAACTCTATCTAATAAGGAACATGTTACTTTAACTAGCAAAATTCTGGCAAGAAATCTCGGTATAATGAAGAAACTCCAACATTGTTTTCCCAAGTCTGTCCTTCGCCATCTTTATTTTTCTTTAATACACCCGTATATACTTTATTGTTCGAGTATTTGGCTCTCTACTTTTTCTTCTACCCTAAAACTAATAAGAGTTCTACAAAATCATGCAGTAAGAATTTTAGCTGGTATATCTCCACGTATGTCTGTTAGAGAAATTTACCCAACTTTAAAAATTTTGCCGGCTGCAGGCCTTCGTGAGTTCTACGTATTGTGGTTTATTTTTGGACTGCAGCAGGATGTTCAGCCTCGTTGTTTTGGTGATTTATTGTCCATTAGGTTTACTGTTTATTCTCATGATACAAGGGGTAGCGCGAACTTCTGTGTACCTAGAGGTATATCTTCCTGTTCATGTTTTTCTGTTCTTTATAGAGGTACACAGAAATAGAATAGTTTGAATAGTTATATTACGACTATTCGTGACCCCAATATTTTTAGATAAATCATTAAGGAACTGCTTTTTGCTAAATATGAGTTTTGGCTCATTAATTGATTTATTTATTGTGGGGGTTTTGTTTATATGATGTTCCCAGAGGAAGTATAATATATTATATTATTTTGTATTTATTGTTTAGTGTGATGGTATTAGTGGTGTCGGTGGCCAAGTATTCTTTGTTTTAAGGATTTTGTTTTCTCTACCTCCCCCACGGACAAGCTTTGCTTTTTAGGGGAGGCAGCAATAATTTTTTGTTGATGTTTTTTTTTCAATAAATTCTTCTTCTTCTATTAAAATGAAAAGATTGATCAGGTGGGCAGCTTCACTTACCTTGGTAGTATTATTAGTAAAGATGGTGGGAGCAGTGAAGATGTTAAAAATAGAATAGCCAAGGCTCAGGGTGTTTTTTCACAGTTAAAAAATGTCTGGAAGAATAGGAAGATAAGTCTGCAAACCAAGATTAGAATATTAGAAGCTACAGTGATGACAGTGGTCAAATATGGCTTTGAAGCATGGAGGCTCCGAAAAGTGGATGAAGATCTGCTAGATGTTTTCCAGAGAAATTGCTTAAGGATTGTTCTGGGTACCAGGCTGACTGACCGTATTTCAAACAATAGGCTATACGAAAAATGTGGTTTAATACCGCTTTCTAGGGCTATAATGAAAGAAAGGTTGAGATGGCTAGGGCACATTGTGCGGATGAAGGATGACGGATTGCCGAAGATTGTCCTTTTGGGCCAACCATCTACGGCTAAACGGAAAGCTAGTCGTCCTCGTCTTGGGTAGGATAACTCCATAAAGATAAATTTATAGGAAATGGGAACTTCGTGGGCGGGTGTAAAAAGGGAGGCTTTGAATAGATTGGGGTGGAGGAGGAGCGTGCGTAGCTGTGTTGGCCTCAGGCGGCTTGGTGCTGCGGTGAGTTGTTAGTAGTAGTAGTAGTAGTGGCTCTGAGGTCAGAAATAAGTTATTGAAGATTATGAATATGATTTTTGAAAAAGGGGAAGTACCTAACGATTTAGGAAAACCTTAATTAAGCCACTTTATAAGAAAGGTGATAAAAGTGAGTCTGGTAATTATCGAGGCATTAGTCTGGCCTCTGTGGGTAGTAAATTACTTAGTAATATGATACTTTTTAGACTGAGAGATGCCATAGACAAAGTTTTAAGAGAAGAGCAGTGCGGTTTTAGGAAAGGCAGAGGATATGTCGACCAAATTTTCACTCTTAGGCTAATAATTGAGAAGTGCCTGAGTTTTCAAACACCTTTGGTCCTCAGTTTTATAGATTACGAGCAAGCGTTTGATTCTGTTGATAGAAGAGCTTTAGTAAAGGTTTTATCCTTGTATGGTATACCAGACAAATACTTTAAAGTGATTAGTGCTATGTACGAGAATAACACTGCTGCGGTTAAGGTAGGATAAGAGGTTAGCACCTTGTTTTGTATTAAATGAGGAGTTAAGCAGGTTTGTGCTCTATCCCCCTGGATATTGATTATTTTGATAGACTTTGTCTTAAGGATCACAGGAAAGGCAATGAGAGACCACGGAATTAAATGGGTAGGAAAAAGTCTCCTAGACTTGGATTATTCTGATGATTTAAGCATCCTAGATGAAAGTGTGAGCAAAATAAATGAAGTCTTAGAGGTTTTGCGAGTTCAGGGTGATAGAATTGGTTTGAAAATTAATGTTAGGAAAACTAAGTTACCAAGGCTAGGAATAAGTGAAGATAAAAAGGTGACGTTGGGTATTGAAAAGATTGATCAGGTGGGCAGCTTCACTTACCTTGGTAGTATTATTAGTAAAGATGGTGGGAGCAGTGAAGATATGAAATATAGAATAGCCAAGGCTCAGGGTGTATTTTCACAGTTAAAAAAAGTCTGGAAGAATAGGAAGATAAGTCTGCAAACCAAGATTAGAATATTAGAAGCTACAGTGATGACAGTGGTCAAAAATGGCTCTGAAGCATGGACGCTCCGAAAAGCGGATGAAGATTTGCTGTATGTTTTCCAGAGGAATTGCTTAAGGATTGTTCTGGGTGCCCGGCTGACTGACCGTATTTCAAACAATAGGCTATACGAAAAATGTGGTTCAATACCGCTCTCTAGGGCTATAATGAAAGAAAGGTTGAGGTGGTTAGGGCACGTTGTGCGGATGAAGGATGACAGATTGCCGAAGGTTGTTCTTTTTGGCCAACCATCTAGGGCTAAACGGAAAGCAGGTCGTCCCCGTCAGGGGTGGGAGGACGTCATAAAGAAAGACTTAAAGGAAATGAGAACTTCGTGAGCGGGTGTAAAAAGGGAGGCTTTGATTAGATTGGGGTGGAGGTGGATCGTGCGTAGCTCTGTTGGTCTCAGGCGGCTTGGTGCTGCGGTGAGTTGTTAGTAGTAGTAGTAGTAACTTTAGAAACAGCAATATTCTCTAAGGATTTTTTGACGAAAATGTCAATGTAACAGCAGTATTGATACACTTAGTCCAGAGCAAGATCGTATAAAGTGACCAATCCTTCTATATTAGAGAACTATAGACAGAGCAAACATGTTATATTTGGAACTACATATTCAGGGATGGGATCGTATAAAGTGAGCAGACTGGTTTCTGAGGCAACACCTATTTTCTGGGTCAATCAGAGATGTTTCTACTAACGGTAGTCAATAAGACAATAATAGATACGAAACTAGATTGCATAATAGGCCTTACTAGGGACAGGCATCAATTGATACAGACGGTACAAGACTTGTCAGACGTGTTTGCCTAGGTTCAATAGTCAAAACTATAGATCGTCAAATTGCGAATTCAAAGGTGATTTCTTTGTAAAAATGTTTGGCCTGGACATAATATAATCGTGTGGAACAACTCTTTCACCAAAACCCATTTTCTGGACCATTGTCTTTAGTCAAGACTGGTTTGCTTAGGAATGCGTCGCTAATAATTAAAGACTGGAATGCTACAGTCATTATGGTTTTAAATTGAAAAGTTATAGCATTTGCGTAAACTAACTCAATTTGCGATGTCGTTTACATTATTAGTGGTATCTAATAATGATTTAAAATTTGTATCATTGCGTAAACTAACTCAATTTGCGAAAAAAAGAATACAATTTAGATAACTCTGCAATGAATGATCTTAATTGGTGATTGAATAATAGGGATGAAACAGAGCTAGATAACATTTTTAATTGGATTGTATTAATTTGGCAAAAAAGGGTTAAACTGATCACCAGTTAAGGTAAGCTCGAAGGGGTTGTTAACTCATAGGGAATTTATTATAAGTTTAGAATAGCAGAAATCAATGGAAATGGTTAACGATGAAAAAATGACCTTGTGACTCAACCTAGCTTTACTTCTCGGATATGTTCTGTATAATGCACAAGTATCATTTGAACAGCGTTGTCAATATAAAATATGCTATAACATTCTAGCATACTAAAAAGTTGATACTAATAGAGAGTTAGATACCAAGAAAAGAATTTTAATAAAGAAATTCAGAACAATATTTAGAAATCCTTAGAAATCAAGTAGTGAGACGATTATGAATATGAACCATCAAGGACCGTAGGCACCAATGATCCTAACCATCAAGGACCTCAGCCTCCAAAGGTCACCTATCCCCAACCTTCAAGGGGCCCCCTTCCTCCAACTTTTTGGGCCCCTCCCCCCACTTTTCTTATACTTTTTCTGAAGTTTTTTTTATTTTTTTATTGTTATTTTTTTTAACATTGCATATTTTTTCAACTTTTTTTTACATGTCCTAGAATAAGATAAAACATACTTAACACCATAAAAATTTACATTTAATATTTTCGAAACGCAAAATGAGAATGGTACTGATATGTTAGTCAATGACTTTTACTATTAGAAAAATAATGTTTGTATTAGCAATTTTTTTGGACTGAATTTTTTTGGACTTAAAAATTATTCAACTTTTTATGGATCTTAAAATGACGTGAAATATGCTTGCGGCTGTAGCAATCGTACTCTTTGCTTGCTCAGAGACACGACGTGGCTTTCCCACTGGTATCTTAAGGCGGCTTATCGACACTACCTATTTTACTGCATGTATTAAATCAGTATTTTTACGCAGTAGAAGGATAAACACATTACTCATATCTTTAAAAAAGTGAAGATGAAGCATTTTAAGAAAGTGTGTTCACATGATAGTGATATTATAGCATTGAATGCTGACAAGGAGAAGTATTTGAACTATCAAACAAGTAAAAGTGGTAGCACTATCGGAAACGTATGAGTGCATTGTCATTAACCAAAGTTCAACCAGGACTCAAGGAGTCCTGGTTTATCTTCGCTGAAGTAAGGATGCTGGGACTGTTTTGGATATTTTTTTTGGGTTTTATTGGTCGCATGTTGCTGTGAGCCTTTTTTCTTTTATATATTTTTGTCTTTCAGAGGACGGCCCTTGGACATAGAGCCGAAATATTTATTCAAATTATCTTCACGGTCTTGCAAAAAGATTTCCCTGTTGTTCTTCGTGCTTTTGTTGTTTATCAGAACGAATAGATTCTTTATCAACATCCTTTGCCTGATATGTCGGTTAACATAACGAAAACCTAAGTGTCAAAGAGATTAAATTCTGTATCAACATCTATTGTCAGATACATGCGGTAACATTGACGAAATGTAAGTGTCAGAGTGAATAATTTTTTTCCATCAACATCTTTGTCAAATACATCGGATAAAATTGACTAAATCTAAGTATCAGGTTGAATAAATTCTTTCTCAACGTCTTTGTCGGATACGTCGGATAACATTGTCAAAACCTCTGTATTAGAGTGAATAAATTCTTTATCAACTTCCTTTTTCTGTTACATCAGATAGCATTCACTAAATCTAAGTATCAGAGTGAAAACATTCTTTAATAATTTCTAAGATAGAATAATTTCTTCCTTTTTCGCGATGTTATGTTTTATAGATTCTTTATCATTGTCGTTTGTGAAATATGCTTGCTAAAATTGAGAAAATCTAAGCATCAGAGTGAATGAATTCTTTATCAACTTTTTTTGCCTGCTACATCAGATAACATTCACAAAATCTAAATATAAGAGTGATTAAACTCTATATCAACATCATTTGTTGGATATGTGGGTTAACATTATCAAAACATAAGTGTCAGAGTGATGAAGTTCTTTATCAGTATCCATTGTCAGATACATGGGATAACATTGACTACATCTAAGTATCAGAGTGAAAAAATTCTTTATCAATGTCTTTTGACAAATACGTTTGTTACCACTGGCAAAATTTAACTATCAAATTGAACAAACTCTTTATCAACATTCTTTATCGATATCATTTGTTGAATGTGTATGATAACATTGACAAAATCTATGTATTAGAATGAATATATTATTTTTCATCATCCTTTGTCGGATACGTCGGATTAAATTGAAAAATTCTAATTATCAGAATGACTAAATTCTTTGTAAATGTCTTTAGACTTATACTTTTGATAACACTGACGAAATCGAACTACCTTAGTGAATAAATTCTTTATCAACTTCCTTTGTCGGATACACCAGATAACATTCACAAAATCTAAGTATCAAAGTGAATCAATTCTTTATTATCGTCCTTTGTCTGATCTTACTAGGTTGCTAGCTACCGCTGCAACCCGGATATGGCTGATAAAATTTAGAAAATCTAGGCATCAAAGTGAACAAACTCTTTCTTAACATTCATTATCGATATCATTTGTCGAATACGTCAGATAAAATTGACAATATCTTTATATCAGAATGAATAAATTCATCTTCAACATCTTTTGTCGGATAGGTCAGGAAAGATTTGATAAAATCTGAGTATCAGAGCGAATAGATTCTTTGTCAACATCCTTAATAAATTCGTCTCTTTTCTGTAGCTTTTGGAATATTCGTATTTATACAAACGAGGTATGATAATAATTTATATTGTTTTTATTTCTTTGATCAGACGTGTTAGTCCCCTTACCCCTAGACTTGGAAAAGTATCTTTTTTCGACGAACAAAGGTATTTTAGTTCAAAAATCAGTAGAACAACAAAATTGCCCTATAGATTTAGAAGAATATATTCAGCCCCCCTTCTTTTCATAGGCAGCGCGCCAGCACTGCCTAAGGAAAGAACGATGTGGGCACAATGTGTTTTTTTCTCCATTCCCGGGCACTTCGTATCGAAGGAGTTGTCATAGAAAGTTCGAAAAGGGCTCATTCGATTGGAAATTGGAGTGACTACTGCCCTTTTTAATAGTCGAAAGTGATTGGAGGGAAACTAACCCCCCCCCCACGCCCATTATTCATAGTAGTAATCATTTTAATGTATTTGTCTGGTATACCGGACAAGGATAAAACCTTTACTAAAGCTCTTCTATCAACAGAATCGAACGCTTGCTCTTAATCTATAAAACTGAGGACCAAAGGTGTTTGAAAAATCAGGCACTTCTCCATTTTTGACCTAAGAGTAAAAATTAGGTCAACACATCCTCTACCTTTTCTAAAACCACACTGTTCTTTTCTTAAAACTTTGTCTACAACATCTCTCAGTCTAAAAAGTATCATATTAATAAGTAATTTACTACCTACAGAGACCAGACTAATCCCTCGATAATTACCACACTCACTTTTATCACCGCCTTATAAAGTGGCTTAATTAAAGTTTTCCTAAAATCGTTAGGTACTTCCCCTTTTTCAAAAATCATATTCATAATCTTCAGTAACTTATACCTAATTATTTCTAACCTCAGAGCCACCATATTTAAGAAACTCATTTACCACCCTATCAGCACCTGGAGCCTTATTATTTTTAGTCCTTTTAGCACTGTTGCTAATTCCTCCTCATAAAATAAATCTTCCTTCACATCCAAGGTATCACAAACTTTTTCATTTTCCTCTATTTCTCTTCCTTCAACTCTATCTCGGTTAAGCAAATTCTCAAAATATTCGGCCCATCTCTCTTCAGTCTTTTCCTTATCGCTAATTGCGGTCCCATTCCTATCTTTAACTAAGCCAAGTCCACATTGACTACTCCCTCTCAATTTGTTAACATGCCAGTTCAATATTTTACTATTATGCCGTCTAGCTGCATCTTCCAGATCCTTGGCAATTTTATCCATGGTCTCTATTTCATACATCCTTACTTCATATTTTAATGCTTTCTCCACTTTCTTTATATTCCTTTTGTTTTCATATGATCTATCACTAAGGTAATTCCTGTAAAGTTCTTTCTCCTTTCTATCAATGATAAACCTTTTTCACTAATATTCTTAGCTGGAGTTCTAGCTGTTTTTCCTAAAACACCTTTAGCAACTTCATAAATTATTTTTCTAAAATTATTCCAACCATCTTCCGCATTATCAAATTTTAAACTCGTTAGTTTAGTATTCAACTGCTCCTGAAAAGTTTCCCTCAAATTCTTATCCTGAAGTCTACCAACATCATAACTTCCCGGAAGGTAGTTATCCTTCATATATTTCAGCTTTACATTAACCCTTGACACTACTAGATGGTGATCTTTACTCTTAACATTAATAACGGCACTCCTATATACCCTAGTATCTTGTATTGATCCTGCCTGTCTTCGGTTTACAATAAAATAACTGGTAAAGTTCTACCAAATCATATTATTGAGTTAGGAATAAAGTGAATACACCATTCGATGCCTTTTTTATGCTGATTCCAAATATAATAATCATTTCTATCGGAAATGAATTTCAGCCCCCCCCCCTATATAAATAACCTAACCCAACCTAACCTAACCCTGAATTGGCATATATTGGTTATAACTAGATTGTTATACCTACAAAATTGCAATATTCTGTATCCAATACCGTTTTCGTTTCCTACACCAAATTTACCTAAGCTAGGGTACCATCTATCCCTATTTCTACCAACCCGAGTGTTAAAATCTCCCAGTAAAAACATTATATTTCTAAATGGAACCCTATCTATTTGCTTTTGTAACTGTAAGTAAAATTCATCTGAGTCACTAGCATCGGTTCTACAGGGGCATATACTACAATAACTGATACTCTGAATTTTTTAGTCATAAAATGAGCAATTAGTATTCTATTATTAATACCTTTCCAGCCTAAACAAGACTTAACGGCTTACTTATTCATCATGAGCCCTACTCCCTGTTTATGTACCCCATCCTTCCTACCTGAGTAAACAAATTCTATACCACCTAATTTCATACTTTCTACTCCTGGGATATGAGTTTCTGGAACTCCTAATAAACCCAGCTCGAATCGTCTCAATTCGTCAATCAAAATGTTGATACGATAGTAATTCTTTAACGTCGTAACATTCCAAGTTCCAATTTTCATGTTCTTTAAATAATTGAAATTATTTTCGCCCCAGGAAAAGCAAAGATCCCGAATACCAGTGCAGAACGGGGACCACATATCTTCTCAGGTCTACACCGAAGTGCTTAAGCCAGCCTAGAACCGGACAGCAAGAAGTCCTTAGGACCTCCATGAAAGGGGGCTATGTGCAATCCTGGGCCCATCTTGGTCACAACATGGTTTTCAGCACTTGGCGATGTTTTTCTATCAACAAGAGTCAAAATCCTGCACAGGCAATCTCAAGCCTATTACCTCCAACTCATTATATATTCATGCCTTCAAATATTATGCTACTATGGGGAGGCAGCCCATAATAGATAAATTAGCTAGTAAGAGGGTTTTAAGCCCGAAAACGTCCGTGAAAACATACCAAGCCCAGAAGTTTTATCAATTAGTCAGAATCCCGTGCGAATGTTGTGTCGTTTACTAGGCTATAATTTCCTCGAGGGGCGCCACTCCTCAAGTAGGAATAGAGTTGACCGCAAGGTCACCAGTCTTGCAGGTACCCCGAAAGGGTCAAGACAGCCCTTTGCAGAGGCCGTTGTCCATAGACCTTTGTCCAAGAGGAAAAGGTATAGAGGAAAATGAAAAAGTTTGTGATACCTTAGATGTGACGGAAGATTTGTTTTGTGAGGAAGAATTAGTGACAGTACTAAAAGAATTAAAAAATAATAAGGCTCCAGGTGCTGATACGGTGGTAAATGAGTTTTTTAAATACGGTGGCTCTGATGTAAGAAAAAAGTTACTGAAGATTATGAATATGATTTTTGAAAAAGGGGAAGTACCTAACGATTTTCGGAAAACCTTAATTAAGCCACTTTGTAAGAAAGGTGATAAAAGTGAGTGTGGTAATTATCAAGGCATTAATCGGGTCTCTGTAGGTACTAAATTACTAAGTAATATGATACTTTTTAGACTGAGAGATACCCTACACA
Organism: Artemia sp. Qi Xiang Cuo; assembly: GCF_049724085.1. Taxonomy (NCBI): domain Eukaryota; kingdom Metazoa; phylum Arthropoda; class Branchiopoda; order Anostraca; family Artemiidae; genus Artemia; species Artemia sp. Qi Xiang Cuo. The sequence goes on along the minus strand of NC_142804.1, from coordinate 51,788,145 downwards.
AAGTTTTAAGAGAAGGACAGTGCGGTCTTAGAAAAGGTAGAGGATGTGTCGACCAAATTTTCATTCTAAGGCTAATAATGGAGAAGCGTCTGAGTTTTCAAACACCTTTGGTTCTCAGTTTTATAGATTATGAGCAAGCGTTTGAATATGTTAATAGAAGAGCTTTAGTAAAGGTTTTATCCTTGTATGGAACACCAGACAAATACAGTAAAGTGATTAGTGCTATGTACGAGAATAACACTGCTGCGGTTAAGGTAGGAAATAATGTTAGCAGCTGGTTTTGTCTTAAATCAGGAGTTAAGTAGGGTTGTGTTCTATACCCCTTTATAAGGATTATTTTGATGGACTTTGCCTTAAGGAGCACAGAAAAGGCAATGGGAGACCGCGGAATCAAGTGGGGAAGAAAAAGTCTCCTGGACTTAGATTATGCTGATGATTTAAGCATCCTAGATTAAAGTGTGAGCAAAATAAATGAAGTTTTAGAGGTTTTGCGAGTTTAGGGTGTTAGAATAGGTTTGAAAATTAATATTAAGAAGACTAAGTCACTAAGGCTAGGAATAAGTGAAGATAAAAAGGTGATATTGGGTAATGAAAAATTTGATCAGGTGGGCAGCTTCACTTACCTTGGTAGTATTATTAGTAAAGATAGTGGGAGCAGTGAACATGTTGAAAGTAGAATAGCCAAGGCTCAGGGTGTTTTTCACAGTTAAAAAAGTTTGGAAAAATAGAAAAATAAGTCTGCAAACCAAGATTAGAATATTAGAAGCTACAGTGATGACAGTGGTCAAATATGGCCCTGAAGCATTATCGCTCCGAAAAGCGGATGAAGAAATGCTAGATTTTTTCCAGAAAAATTGCTTCAAGATTTTTCTGAGTACCCGGCTGACTGACCGTATTTGAAACAATAGGATATACGAAACATGTGATTCAATACCGCTCTCTAGGCTATTCCAAGTTTAATGTATTTCTTTAAAAATATATTTATTTTTTCAACAAAATCTAACAAGAATGACTAAATTAATGATTGTTTTACCACTATATCTTGGTTACTCAAAACTCCTTGCTTTGATACATCAAGCTCAAAGCCAACCTTATTCTAAGGAATCAATGGTGGGAAAATTATTCGTCATTTTTCTCGTTCTAAGAAAATCAATAATAAAAAAAAGTTGTAAAGAAATAAATATATAATTATATTAAAAAAATATATTTTGGTATAAATATATTTTAAAATAAATACATACTTTGTTGAATAGTAAATTCTTAATTAATATCTTCTTATAAAAATTCAAATTTAACCATATGAGTTTAACCATGGAGTTTAACAATTCAAATTCATCCATGGAGAGTTTAAGAGTAAAAAAGGTTTGTTTTTACACTTCGTTACTGCCTTTACCGTTCTCGCAAAGAACGCTTCCATACTACAAGATATGAAAAAGACGCTTAAACCATCACCTTCTTTTGAAGTTATCAAATCGAGCAACTCTCCTTCATCACTTGTATATTGCATCCCAAGAATATCGGCAATTCGAAAACAGCTAACACTGCTGTCGAGAAAAAAATTACCAAAACAATCAAGCATTTGGCGTCTCTTGGCGTGTTATTCAAACTTCCCAACAGTGTCTTTTTCCGAAACTCACTTCAGACACTTATTACTATGCCAATTTTGTCTTAATATTACATTACGTACTCTCACTAGTTTCTGCTCCTGTAATTTACTCTTTGGACAAGTTACAAATTTGTTCTGTTTTTGCCCCTTTTGCACAATATTTTCAGCACTCCCCCCCATTTACTCTTAGTTCTTATTTTGTTAGAAAGTATTACCAAAGAGAAATAGAGAGGTTACTTGTAGAAACAATTTGGAACTCGTCAAATTTTCGTTCTTTTTACTAGCTAAACAATTAACAAAACAATTACAGGTGAAAAGAGACGGAGTTGTTTGACTTTCCCTTTTAACATATGATAAGCTTATAAGCATGTGATAGAAAATATTTCGAAAAAGTAGCTTTTTTTCTTATTCCTTTTAGGCTCTTTTTTTCTTCCTTTTAAGTCACAAATAATTTGAGAGACTATTTTACTGACTCTAAAACTTCGTTCTTTTTAATGGTTTAAAATTTCACAAAGAAGAGCAAATCGGGCAGAATTTAAATTTTTGTTCCTTTTCCAAGCCAACTGATCAGTTTTTACTAATGCGTGATTATTTGACCTCCTTTTCTGGAATGCTTCTAAGATCATAATGTAATTGGCTTATGAAAATATGTCACAAACGTGAAGCAATGAAATCAGAACACTTTTAGACGAAACTACTGGATAGAAATCTCTCTGTTTCTCTTCGGTTAAATACTAATAAGAAGAAATGTTATCACAGTTTAAACTAATACATAAATCACAGTTACAAAATGCTACACACAGTCATGTTTCCTTTTTATTAAAAGTCAACTTCTTCGTTGAGTTTTCTTCCCTTTTACCCTTTATATTTTCAACACTTCCTGTTTTTGCCGCACCGTGTTCTGCCGAACGTAGGTGTAGATTGGTAGCTTTATTCGAAATATTGTTTTGCGAGGAAGTATACCAGCAGAGGGATATAGATGGGTTAGTTGTCAAAACAATTTGGAACTCGCCAAATTTGCGTAATTTTTGAGCACTTGCTCAAAAATTAACAAAGCAACAATGGATAAAGAGACGGAGTTATTCAATTTCCCTTCTGAAATGTGATTAGCTTGTGAAAATACTTTTTAATACGGAGGTAGAGGAAAGTAAAACCTTTTTTTCTCTCTTTGACATCAAATGGTTGATCCTTCCGTGTAAAACAAATATCTGTTTATAATGCCCAGTTATCACAGCTAAGTCATCCTTGGGCTTTAATACTGATCCAGCAGCTTTTTTCTTCTTCCTTTTATGTTGCTGTTAAATCTTCATATAATACCTATGTCTTTAACAGCCTAGATTATACTGAATTTCGGATGATTTTTTTTTGTATGACGGCTTATAAAAGATAATAATGAGCATAAAAGCTCCCAATTTTTCCTTTTCTAAAGAATGTATAATTACAACTAGTTAAAAGGACGTTTGCATTACCAATCGATGGGAAAACGTAACGACTGTACAAATTAAGATACAATTGTCATGTAATTCAACTTCGAGTCACTCAAATTCTTCCTGGCACATTTAATTTCAAGGTCTTTGTGCATTTAATAAATATCCCATATATAAAGCACCACTAAAAACACAAACCATAGACAAACAGCGACAAGATCATGGATCTTAAAGCCATCCAAAGGAATAAGTACGCATGCGCACGTGTTCTGAAAAATCAATTTAATCAAATAAAGAACGAAGCTTCAAATATTCAAAAATTTCTAAGTGGTTAAATGATTGACGATTGGCATATCAAGCCCTAAGCTTTTAGTGCTGATGCCAAAAAAATCACAAAAAATAAACCGCCATCTGCTGTGGACATAAGCTATATTCGCAACTAATTTGATTAAGATGTTCTTCATATTACCTGATTCAGCCTTTACAGCCGTAAATACTTTTAATTAAGGAGAGCATCAGATAGAGGTGGCTGGTGTTATGGCATGGGCCCTTGCTGTACATTTGCCTTTATGATGGGATGGCATTAAAATTGACGCGGCATTACCGCGTCAATTTATTTGCACCTCTCGGTTAATGAAATATCCTGAAAAAAAAACAAAATTCACTTAAATTAAAATTTGTTTATTTTACACTTCGGGCATTTATTAAAGTTTGCTTATTTTGAGTTTAGACAATTAATTGAATAGTATCTTACTTATTACAGTTTCAAAAGATAAGCGATCGGAGGGTGAATGCCCCCCCCCCTTCTCAAATGTCCATCATTTCTCCACTTCTGATCAACATTTTGATATATCCATTTTGTTAAATGAAGTTGAAGGGTCCGGAAATTATGTATTTGAGTATGACAACCCCCCACAGCCCTCCGGGCTAAGGTTGTAAGTTATGCCCTGGGGTCCTATAATGTCTTATAGAAAGTGTTGTCTAAAAAAATTCAAAAGGGGCTCTTTCGATTTGAAATTGAGAGGGCTATTGCACTTTCCCTAAACATTTCTGATCAACGTTTCAATATGGCCATTTTGTTCAACGTAGTTGAAAGGTCTGGAAATTATGTCTTTGAGGATAACAACCCTCCCCCCATAGCCTTCAGGATAAGGGTCGTAAGTTATGCCCTTAGGGCATATAAGGTTTTTATAGAAGCTTTTATAGTAGAAGCTTCAAAAAGGGCTCATTCGATTGAAAATTGAGAAGACTAGTGCCTTTTTTATTAGTCGAAAGTGATCAGAGGGCAAATTTTCCCCTCCACGCCTATCATTTCCGCGAACACTTATATATAGCCATTGTTATATAGCCATTATATATTTATAGCCATTAATTATAGCCATTATTATATAGCCATTTATTTAAGCCTATCAGAAAGGTCTGGAAATTATTCCTTTGTATATAACAAATCCCCCCAGCCCTGAGGGCAAGGGTTGTAAGTTATGCCCTGGGTACATATAGGGTTTTTATATAAAGTTTGGCGATATAAACTTCGAAGGGGGCTTATTGGATTGGTAATCAGAGGCTCTAGTGCTCTTTTTGAAAGTCAAAGTGATCAGAGGGTAGCTATCCTCTCCCCTCTATACACGCGTCGTATAGTCCCCAAATGAGTCTAATAGAAAATTTTAGATTGCCATTCTATTTAAAATAGTCCAAATATCATATAACAAGATTTTTGGGGTTTAAACAAACCCCATAGATTAGGGGCAAGGGTTGTAAGTTATGCCGAGGGGGTATTTAAGGTTTTTATGGAAAGGAGGGTTGTTTAACTTCAGAAGTGGCTCTGTCTTTCCCCATGAAAAAGACTGTGCATTGCATGAAAAATGAATGTGCATTGTCAGTTTAATATACATATACTGATATTTAGTAATCAAAATGATAGTATTATTTTGTTTATTAAAGTTATAAAAGTAAAAACACATACATTTTTTCAGTAAAGTGCAAATTTTGTTCTGGCCTTGGGAAGGCATAAGGGTTCTGCGCCCAACTTGTGTTAATTTCTGCTCGTTTTGCGTTTAACTCGGTTAATTATTGTAATTTCTGTTCGTTTTGGGTTTCATTTATTTATCGATGCTGATTTGTGGTAGTTTCACGCTTGGTATATTATTTGATTTTATTTTTGCTCATTTTGGTTTAATGGAGTTCTTTACTTTTCTTTGAAAAACCTTTTTTGTGGAAAATTTTTTTTAAATTAATGTCAATATAAAATTAACAGAAATTAATCAAAAAAACTTTTTGCACAAAATGAGTTTTTCAAAAATAGTAAAGAACTCCATTAAACCAAAAACGAACAAAAATAGAATGAAATAATTTACCAAGTATACAACTATCACAAATCAGTATCAACAAATAAATGAAACCAAAAACAAACAGAAATTAAAATAAGTCAAACTCAAAACGAGCAGAAATTAATCTGAGCAGGGTTCTAAACCCTATGCTTTCTAAAAGCCAGAGTATAATTTGTACTTTACTGAACAAATTCTTTTCAATGTTTTCTCTTTTATAACTTTAAGAAATCAAAAACTAATTAAGATTTTAAGGAATAAAGATCAGCATATACATATTAAAGAGAGGACGCACATTTTTTTCAGTAAATTTATTCTGGTTACTAGGAAAAGGATCATAAGAAATACCTTTATAGCGCCGAGTCCTGTATTCAAGAAAAGAATAAAAAGAATAAAAGTGATACCCTGTGAACACAAAGAGACAAGAGAATATACATCGGTAGGAAGTCAATCAAGATCGATGACGTCAATGAAAATATTTAAATAAGTTAAAGCACTGCTTCTTCCTGTCCAGAGCTATTTGGGGATATATCCTTAAGTTGTGTGTTAAGTTGCAAGCATCGGGAACTAAGTGGTGTGTTAAGTAAATTTTTATTTTAATATCAGAGGTCACAAAACTCCGATATGAGATAAAATATCGAGAACTTCCCTTGTTTGTATGTGCCTGGATTGTGTGTGCCTGGATAAATGGTGGGCTTGGAAGGGGCGTTAGCTGCCTTCCAATCACTTTAGACAATTAAAAGAGCACTAGCCATTTTAATTTCCAATCGAATTTTTTGAAGTTTCTGCGACAACGCTTTCTTTCAAAATCTTATATGTCCCCAGGGCATAACATACAACCCTTGCTCTGAGGGCTGTGGGGGGGTGTCCTCCTTAAAAACATAATTTCTATCTGGAAATCAACTACGCTGAACAAAATGCCTATCTCAAAATTTTGAATAGATGTGTTTGGGAAAATGGTGGGCGTGGACGGGGTGTTAGTCAACCTCCAATCACTTTCGACTATTAAAAAAGGCACTAGCCATTTCAATTTCCAATCGAACGAGCCCTTTTTGAAGTTTCAACGACATCGCTTTCTATAAAAACCTTATATGCCCCCTGCGCATAACTGACAACCCTTGCCCTGATGGCTGTGGGGGGGGGTGTCATCCTCAAAGACCTAGTTTCCAGGACTTTCAACTACGTAAACAAAATGGCTATCTCAAAATTTTGATTGGATGTTTTTGGGGAAAAGGTGGGCCCGAGAGGGGTGTTAGTTACCTTCCAATCAGTTTCGACTATTAAAAAGGGCACTAGCCCTTTGAATTTCCAATCGAATGAGCCTTTTTTGAAGTTTCTACGACAATGTTTTGCATAAAAATCTTATATGCCCCCAAGGCATAACTTACAACCCTTGCCCTGAAGGCTTTGGGGGATTCTCCTCCTCAAAAACATAATTTATGTCTAGAAATCAACTATGCTGAACAAAACGGCTATCTCAAAATTTAATTGGATGTGTTTGGGAAAATAATGTGCGTGGAAGGGGTTTTAGTTGCCGTCCAATAACTTTCGACTATGAAAAAGGACACTAGCCATTCCAATTTCCAATCGAATGAACCCTTTTCGAAGTTTCTACGACAACTCCTTCGATACGAAGTGCCCTGGTATGGAAAAAAAATACATTGTGCCAACATCGTTCTTTACTTAGGCAGTGCACACTTAGGCAGCGTGATTGCGCTGCCTATGATTGAAAGCAACTCTTTGATCCTGAGAAAAGAGGTGTTTACTTGGCATAAACGAGCCGATCCATATTGCAGACTTTGTAACTCTTTTCCAGAGTCCTCGAACCACCTGATTTTTGAATGTTAATACATCCAGCAGGAAGTAATCAACATTAGGAGAATCTTCAGTGAGGCAAACCTCCAGCCTGATATCAACTTGTTTCTGCTCTCAAGCCTACCAGCTAACACTGACAGACATCTATGTAAACGTGTTTTTGATTTATTAAGACATAACAATATCTGCGAGTAGATCACGTTGATGGTAGCAAGCCTTATGCCTGACCCATAAGCCCCTTCAGATTGAAAATCGTCGTGAAGCCAGAAGGAGCCTGAAGTGGACACTAGAATTCCTGGCATTCCAAGCAGAAGTTTTCAAATCTAAAAGAATATTCTTCTTTTGATTCTGCACGCAGATTCGAAGGGATAGGTATGAAACTGGAAATTAATGGGATATATAGCCTACAATTTTTCAAAACAAATCCCAATTCGGCTGTCGTGTGATAAAACTTTTTTTATTTACTAGAAGAAATAGATGAAGATGCGGATTTTCTTTTACAAGTCTGTTTTCTCTTCTTCTTTTCCCACTCCTTGTTCTGCTGGGTTTGTCTATGTTTTTGTACTAGGTTTTGTAGCTATAAAATGCCTGTACTAGGTTTTGGTTGCGAAAAACTGATGAAATCTATTTTTATCTTTATCAGGTTGTTTCTCAAGAACCATTTTAAACAGAAAAGGTTTGACTTTGCCATTGGTCTCATTATGCTGAAGCTAAGGGAGGTCCGTCCATAACTTTATGTCGAATTTTTATGTAAACGCTGCAATTTTGCGTAAATATTTCAGTTCTATATGTATAAGAAAATTGCACTTTAGTTATTAATGTATGTTTCTCTCTCTATAGAGTCTTGGTGACATGGCTCCCAAATACATCCTCGAGTATTTCCTAGAATCTGAGCTTCTTATCAACATCACTGAGCATGAATTGGTCCCTGAGTAGACCCCGGCGCCGCGCCGATGAGGGAAGACCGGCGGCGGAGGGGCAAAAAACAGCACGCCGCGCCGCTAGTAAGACGCCGGCGGCGTGCCGCCAGTAAGATGTCGGTGGCGCACCGCCGGCGTGATCAATGTTGACCGCAAACATTAATGTTTTCATCAGTTTTTCTCAAATCCCAGCTTCAATTTACAACAGATTCGAGCCTATTCATGAGTTCAAAAATTCACAAGTCTCTGGCTGGAAACTGGTCTTCTTCGTTATTCATCACGAGGAGTAGAAATCTGGTAGAAACGAAATGGCTGTGGCGTTTCAGAACCCTTGCATAATACGAGTAGTTGAAGTATCTATTAGCTATGTATTCTTAACATAAATAATTTTCAAAATTAGTAGTTTTTTTCATCGAGCATTACTGCATATAAAACTTCAAATACCTTATCACAAAATTCGTCAGTTATCTGGGTAATAACTTTGAATATAACTTTGAACTTAGAAGCTTATTTTTTTTATAATGCCCGTTGCCTATATCTGTTTTGTCACATTTAAAACAGTTGAAATCGGTGACTTTGATATTGATTGTTTTTTTTTTTGTTTTTTTTTTCCTCTTTTGGATTCCTAAGAAGCCTTCTTGTATTAAAAACTGGTTTTTAATTACAATTTAAAAAAAATGCATTTAAAGTTTTTTTTGGCTTCTTTATAGAATATATGTCATGTAGGCTAAGGCCGAACTGCTGCTTTTTTATCGTTTTTGGCTGCTCTTTTGGATATTATTCATTTTTTCTTTTGAGGATTCATTCCAAATTATAAACTGATAAATACCTAATATCAATCCAATTATAAACTGCATCTAAAAAGAGTAAATTTATCAAATTGAAAAATACACGATGAATACTTCAAATGAGAACACTTCAATTACAATGACACCAAAAACACTTCATAGTTTATTGGCTATGAAGAAAAATAAAGTGCCAGCTATTTTCTTAGGTAAAAAATGAAAAGCTCATCCGTTTTAAGTGTAATTAAATGAAATAATGTGCAGACTGAAGTAGCTCCAGGAAGATGTTGAAATTTTCATCCTAGTTCGTTACTTTTAATCCAAGCAAAATGTTAGGACACTTAGTATCAGTTATTGCGTTTAAGCTTTGATTTCCAAATGCTCACAAGAATTACTAAATTTAAGAAAGTCGCAGCAATAAGTCACCTGTGGTCAAAATACTTAGACTCCTCTTTGATCCCCACCCCGGCTCAAAGCTTCTGCTATGGTCATTTCCATGGAAATCTCCAAAGAGTTTCTTTTTAAAATAGCATTCAGGCGTAGTTAGGGGTATTTAGCCTTTTTTGCTTTTCTTCAGAGCTTTGAAAAGAGTGTTATACTATTCCAAATGTTACATTTGTGCATATTTTTGGTAATCATTTGTGGGGTGATAAAATTTTCTAAACCACTGTAGATACGTAAGAACGTTGCAACATCTAGTACCCTGAGGTCATAAGACTGTCAAAGACTCCTCCTTGAACCTCCCAAATTGAAAGCTTTTAATGTAAGACCAAGGGCGCCATTGTTACTCGAGCGCAACGTTAGGTGGGGATGTCGATATCGCTTTCGTCACACCAGTTCGTTTTAGTGTGAATCTGCCTGATACATATGAATGAATGTTTTCAAAGTAAACCCGTTTCATCAATAGGAAAAATAACGGATTGGACGCATGTGTCCCTTTCCCTTTGGACGATAAAACCATGCAAGTGCTGTATCAAGCATAACTCAAGAAAATCTTGTTAATTTTGTCAACTTTTCAATTTTTTGGTATCCCTGCTTTCAAAAAAAAAATCAAGGTACTATCACTTAAATATAATGACTCCCTATGCCCCCCTTCTGGATGCCTTATTTATAGGATAACGTCTCAGCTTTAAAAAAAAAAAATTAAATAACTTATTGGCACCCCTGCTTTAAAAAAAAATCGAGGTATTATCATTTAAATATGATATTTCAATACCCCCCCCCTCTGGATACCACCTTGATAGGATGCCGTCTCTGCTTTAAATAAAAAAAATGAACTTTTTGGGATCCCTGCTTTCAATAAATAAAATTTCGAGCTATTATTATTTATATATAATACCTCCCTACCCCCCCCCTCTTGATACCACCATGATAGGATAGCGTCTCAGCTTTCATTAGAAAAATAATTTACTGAATAATTAACAAGGTCACCATATGGTTCAAACAAACACGCAAAATAACGTTAAACAGCTTAGTGTTCCTTGAAAACAAAATTGAGGGTATAAGTAAAGGGGTACAAAGACAACAACAAAAATGTCGAAATTATTCAGAAATACCTCAAATTATTGGAAAACCGAGTGATAGATTCGCCATGGCATTCCTTAAGATCCAAATAATCGAATAAAGATGGAGCACACACAAAAGCCAAATAAGGCCAGTAGCCTATGAGAAATCGCAAAATACCCAAGACAATGAACAAGTCCTAATGGGGGGCCCTGGGTCTATCACAATATTTCAATGATTTCCCAGGGAATTTGATCTCATTTTCTTCTGTCTCCACTTTAAATGAAAAAAATAATTATTTTTTTGGCATCCTTGCTTTCAATAAAAAAAAGAGGTATTATCATTTAAAAATGATAGCTCCTTATCCCCCCCCCCCTATCGGCAATAATTTACAATTTATTTATGAATCATATTTTTGGGGTAACTTCCAGTTCAATCTTTAATTCCCCAACCTTGTACATAGCTTAGTCTATAGCTAAATTTTGTCTCAACCGAAGGCTGTTTTTTTTTTTTTTGGGGGGGGGGGTAAAAAAGAAAATATTATCTAAAAACAGCAAAAAAAAATCTGCAAACTTACAATTCAGCTGTAGAAACAGTCTGTCGGCTGTCAATTTCAAAATCAAACCAAAGGCTGAAGGTGTGTTGTTGTGAATACGTTCTATAATTCTACTAGGCTTTAAAGTATATTTTTTGTCAACAAGTGATGTATAGCAATTGGGAACTTATATTTGGATTTATTTATAATAATTTAATAAAGACAATACTTCTTTTGTCAACATATGAAAGACTGTGTATATTGCAATATTTGCAATTGCATATTGCATCTGTCTGGTTTTTATGCAAAGTAACAAAAGAGACAAAAATTAATGAATTAGAGAGCAGTGAAGAATTATGGTATACAAAGTAATATTTGGCAGGGAAAGTCACTGGTGATAAATCACTAGGGTTGGCACCGTGATTGCGTGATTTTCGGGGATTCGGGGAACCAATTTTTTTTTCGGGGTGACGCATAGATTTTCAGGGAAATACCCCAAAATTCGGGGATAGTGCAAGCTCTGCTTGATTTCTAATCAGGAAAATCGAAATACTAAACCACACGAGAAGGAAAAGCACCGACTTTGCGGTTGACGCAATAAAGAATTGCCGTAAAAATAATTTAAAGTCGACCGAACGCCGCCGCCTCTGCCGGCGGCGGCGTGCCTGTGGCGTGCCGGCGGCATTACGACACTTCGGCGGCATTCGACCAGGTCTCTCGTTGGCGGCGTTCGGTGGATCCGCCGGCGCGGTGTCGGGGTCTATCCCTGAGCATGTGATTCTCATTCCGGAGAAGAAAACAGAACTCCTTATGCTTTAGTAAGTTTTGTCAGAGACAAATATTTAACATATCGATAGTTCTCCGTCACAGCTGTCGTATTTGCGCTGATCAAAGATTAATCCAAATAGTAATATCGTTATCTATAATTGTGCGAAGGATTTAATTGAAAATACCTCAGTTTTTGGACTCTTGAATAGAAGGTTTAGGGTTGTGATAATAAAATTATTCGAAAGGGGCTTGATAGCTATCAGTTCCTTTATTCTAAGTAAATAAGACAATATAATGTGCATAGCAGGAATGTATCCAGGATTTTTTTTGGTGGGGAGGAGCACAAAAAATACTTTAAAAACGCAACAAAAATTTTTATAATCAATTTTGCTACGTTTTTACAATTCAAACAAATATTTCAAGGGGGAGACGGTTCAACCCCACCCCCCTGAATACGGCCTTGATGAATTAGTATCTTTTCATACATCAAATTGCTTTCTGACAAGCTGAGCATGGGTTTCACAAGTGTGCCAATACCCATTGAAAAAATAAGATTTTGTAATCTTATTGAAGGTTTATAAGAAATATATATCTATATTTTTACTTAAGAAACAAGATTTATTCAATTTTCTTATAAGATAATGCATAGCACATGCTTTCTGACTGAGAAGCAACCCCCAAAAAAAAGATAATTTATTACCTCACCCTAAAGAACTAAGTGCGTTACTTTTTGAATGTACTTAACATTGAAAGCAGAAATTTAACATATACCCTAAGGTTATGATAAGAAATAACAGCATTAGGAATTTGACAAACTATTGCAGCTTCTAAAAATTTATGACCTCTTTATGATTCATCAAGTTATATTTCCCGAAATATCGTTTATTAATAACCTCGAAAGTTTGTTTTACCTGTTTTGTTTCTGAAAATTGTTTAATGTAGCGACTAAACAATAATTGTGTAATCTTTTGCAAAATTAATTTCTAATGAAAAGGGTTAGAAAGTAGATATTTATGAAGATTCGAATTGGTGTTCCAGAATTTTGAATTAGAAGGATAGAGTAAAAAAGACTGAAAACTGTGAATCTACATATGTGGACCAAACAGCAAAGATGCGGCCAAACAGCATGGCTAGAATTAAGACTGCTTGGCTGACATTTCATTGTGAATGGTTTCTATATTGATAAACAAGACTTCAAGCCACTAGAAAGTAATGGTATGACGAGCAGAAAATGGTCAGGGGCCCGAGGGAAATAATAACTAAAACTACAAGTCATATTTTATCGCAGTGGGTGCCAAATCCCCAAGCTGATTAGTTATATAAGGTACCCTTGCCCCCTGAAACTATGTTGCCTAAGCGACATGAAGTGTTGCAGTAACCCTTTATCGTCTTCACCAACAGAAATGTTGTGGAAGCAACACTTTGGTTTGGAATCCAAGGAAGGGATTTTAAAATATTATATTTTTTGGCCTTCGAGCCACCTGCAAAGCTGTGCCATTGTGATATATTTTTGGTTATGATTGCTGCCTAGCCGCATGGAGACAAATTTTCTTACCCTCAAATGTATTGGAAGCAAGAGAAACGTAAACAAATCATTTGTCTTAACTTTAAATGCATATCAGGACCCAATAATGGCAACACAAACTAAGAAAGGTGGCAAGTCTCTCATCGACAAAGATAACCCAATCTAACAGAATGTTGCTTTCAAGTCTCTGAATTGTCTCAGACTTTTAATCCAAATTCTTTCTTTGAATGTGCACGTTCAAAATGAATTTTTTAAACCCTCGAAATCTTTTAAAAGTTATATCTCATGGAAGTGCTCAAAACTTGCCATAGAATCTATTCAGACATAGTTCGTAATATAAAGCTATGTGTCACTTTTCGTAATAGATAAAAGCTGATACAAATAAATGAAAGGTACACCAATCAGTAGAAGAAAATAACCCTTCATCTCTAGGGACCATGCTCTAACAACCTATTCTTACTTGCACTTCCCTCACCTTAGCGACATTAAACCGATTTTTTTTACACTTAAATACATCAGAAGCAAATAATAGGTACATCCACCAGCAAAAGATACCAACCGCTCATCACAAACACGAGCAAGACTTAACAGCCGATAGCTACTCACAAGTCCCTCCCTTGTATTAAAATAAGAATCAGATTTCTTTTATTAATATGTACCGCAACTTTAGTGTTGTCAATCCCTTGAAATTTATAAGAAAAAAACGATGTCATCTGATAAGCCTGTCAATGAATTTAGATAAGTGTTGAGAAAAAATTATCCGTCTTGGTTCAAAAGTTAACTTTCTTACCATGGGCCAACTTTTTAATATCACTGCTTAATAAAGAGCAAAAGGGAATCTCCTATTACTTTGGCGATAGGGTCAGATAACCGTCATACATCTTGAGCACTTTTCCATTTTAGTTCAATTTCGATTTGAAACTGGTATCTGCCTGCTTGCCAGCTATAACAGAGCTTTCTAGTCAAAAGCTAAAACATAGTTCCATGGAAGGAAAGATTGGCTGCATAACTTCAGGTTGTCTTGTGCAACAGAGGTCTTAAAACTCCACTTTAACTCACACACTAAAGAGTTAGGATTAGTTACTTGTGAAACCGTCCTTTTCGGTCCCAGACATAATTTGTACACATCATTCCAGAGTTTTATATCATATTCATCAATCTTGCCTGAATCGGCAGTCCATCCTATTTCATCTACAAAACTTGAGCCAATAAACACTAGATGTCCCTTCTATCCTAATTTCAATCATGGATGCATGTAGCTCGAGTCCAATAATGGAAAGTATATAAAATGCAGTTTCTTCACTGATACTGAATTGCCAAATCTAAGTTTGTCATATTGTAAAATTGATGTCAAGCTAAAGACCGGCCACAGAAGAGCCCCACAAGCTAGATAAAACTGTTTTCAATTGTATAAAAAAATTCCCAAGAATAAATTACTTCTGTGAACAAATTTTTTCCTCTTAATTTTTTGTAAGTGGAAAAGCAGTGTGGTCTAAGAAATTATTTAAATTATTTCTGAATAGTCAGTAAGGACTTTCCTTTTTAAATCCGCTAGAAGGATTTACTCTCTTTTTACAGTATCTTCCAAACTTTTGATTCGTTTAACTTATTGCCACGAGAACAAATTGTTCATTTTAGGTGATTGTGCTGTTGTTGACAATGGGTCGAAAATGACATGTAATCACTGCTAAGCCTTTTGAAATTGCTAGAGAATCACCTAATTCGGTTCTTAGTGTTAACTGACAGAGTTCCAAATAGGAAGTGTTTACGCGGATATACTGAAGATGCCATATATTGTAGTGATGATCAAGTTCATGATTTGTTTTTCGTTCAAGAGTTCTTAGGAGGGGGACATTTAAAATACCTACTCTCGATGTTTCCACAAACGAAGTATAGAGAAACATACAAGTGTTTGTGGAGAAGGCAGGCGGGTAGTCAGCAAAAATGAAATTAGTGTTTTCAGGCACTTTTACTGTTGATTATATTGAGCTTAAAGCTAAGAACATCCCTTAGGTTGTCATTGAGAATAACCTCTTCACTGGCAATAGGTGAACTAATGTAGATCTTGCCCTCCTCCTTTGAATAGTTGAAATGAAAAGCTCCCTTTTTACGAGCGGAAATTCTTTTATTAATAAAATGACATAAATCATTCATACAGGTGAGTTCCTCGTATAGTAATTCAACATATGGATAATCCATCCAATTGGTTTTTTGAATTTTTTCTTTATCACCAGAAGGTGGTGGTGGTGGTGGTGGCCAATTATGAAGCCCAATTTTTATTTCATATCCACGATCCTTTGTCAGTATCTCGAAATAATTTTTGAGAATACAGTCGGCAAGAGCCATCTCATGTGCACCGTCAAAGTTGACTGCAGGTGAGAGTTTCGTCAAAAAGTCACTTGTTCTATTCAAGTCGTTGTAGAAAGGATCGGAAACATTGGAAATGAAAGTTACATAAAAATCATTGGGCATTGTCAATATCTTCAACACCGATCCAAGAATCAAAATCAGAGTTGTATCCTAGCCACTAAACAAGTAACTGTTTCTTACCGCCGCGAGTAAGTGTATTTAATATCTCTTCAATTTGATAGATTTCACTAGCATTTTAAACTTTTTGTAATTCATAATCATAAAACCTACCGAGAATTTCTTCATCCATTGTATCACGCACGCGATAAGCTCTGGGTTTAGTGTCTAGGATTATTTCCACCTCAAAAAGTTTGGTAGACCGAAAGTAATTCACCTTTTCAAAAACACTAGTTCTTCTATTTATTAGAATGGTAACACCAATATTGAATTTATTTTTCTTCTTCTTCTTGACATACGATTCATCGGACTACTGTTTAAAAAAGGTGTCAATTGTATCATGATCAGAATGATGAACTTCCTTTGGCGTAGAGTTGGACAATGGTTTTAGAGGTTGGTTATTATAATACAACGATATTTTATCTATGTAACGTAGTAGAGCCGAAATTTAGTTCAGCGAAATAGACCCTGAAACTAAAATTAGAATATCACTAATTGATCGATTGACCAAAACAGACTGTCAGGACATACATCTAAGATCGGGAAAAGTACTATGTTTTACAAGCATCATCAAAACATAAGGATTAAAAAACTCACTAACGCGATCTGTTTGAATTTTTTTATATGAATCCTGTTCGAGAATACTTTCAATGGCCTGAGCAACTTCAACACCTCTCTTTGATCGCAATTGAAATGCATATGCATAGCGACTATAAACAGTGATTGTAAGTAGGACATACTTGTACGGTGTATTGTGACGTCTTTGAGGCTAATATAGAGTCAGGAGATCTGCTTGTATTATATGCAGTAGGTAAAAGGTTTTAATTTTTCAATATAGATTAGCACTAAGTCTATGATATCTATGGGGAGTATAATTTGATTCATTTTGTAGATATTCTCTCGCACTACTACTTCAAACACCAGGGACTTTAGATAGAGAGTTGTAGGACCATAACTCCCCTTCCCACCAATTCTTTCAAAAGCAAGTTTAAGAATTTCAATCGTCTTGAACGTAAGAGCGCTGTGTAACGTACGCAACCCTTTTGTGGACTGGCTGTTGATGATGGTAGTGGTGGTGGTGGTGGTGACGTTGACTTGATACGTCTTCGCCTTTTTCCAGCTATCAGTGGTGTTCTTGTTTTTTCCAAATTTGATTTAAAATCTTCTTCTTCTTCATGTTTATTTTTTAATGGTGGTGGTGGTGGTGTTGACAATGATGCATGTTCATTTAATTTTTTTAGAATTTGTGTATTGCCAATAAGACTTTTGGGGAAGTTTAATGTATTTATAAAGTTTCATAGAGGTGCATTAAAAGATAATAGTCCCTTACGGTTTGTCAAAGACTAAATCAAGTAAATTGTAGCTTTTACCCTAAGTTATTATTCCTTCCCATTCGCTCTTAACTTGAATATGACCACTTTCCATGAGATAGGCTAGGAATCCTGTACTTTTTTAAAGATATGAGTGGGGCATTAGATTTACAATTGTTAATACAATCGAATGCAATCCCTCCTTCTTTAATTGCGTTCCAGCAGCAGACTCTTGAGGAGATGATTCTTTTTTTGCATCAATACCACCAGTAGCAGTGGGCTTAGACCAATAGCACTTGTGTTTGTTCACTTGGTAAAATTTATCTTGAAGTAAAAGCAGTTTTTATCATCTTCAATAGTTTCATTGTCAAGGAATTTACTCCGATTTTTCTCAAAGTAGTCGACGGGTGAGAGAGCGAGTTCTATTGGTGTCAATTTATAGGGTTTTGCCATTCTCTCACTAGAAAAGACTGTTTACAACTCCTGCAATTATCGGCAGTAAAAGTGTGAAAAGCTACTACCTGTCTGAAGAAGTTGTTTATTTTTAAAATTCTTTACTTTCTTTTTATAGGCCCATTTATGTACAAAGGAACGATGTTTGATTTTCCTGTTGCTTATATACTTCCGAAAGTTGGACATTACCCTCGGTCAAATTTAAACAAAGTTCAGATATTAGATTATGAAATCATTGTCAATACCGTGTTTGAGTATTACTTTCCTAAGCGGAGGTTTTGAAGGGCTTAGAACTGAAAACAAATGTCTATTTTCATGTAGTTTCTTCAGTGTCATGATATCAACTAATAGGTCTTTTTGGTGTTCACGGGGAGATATACTGTAATTTCATTGTCAAAAATATCTGAGACTACACGCAGATACTTGCTTGTATTTTGATTAAGATCCAATAGAATATATCTATAGGGTTTATTAGTTACTTGATTGTATGCCGAGATCATAAATTTGGGGGCTCCCGCGTGTAGTTTTTTATTGAGAGTTATTAGTGAGCTAGAATCACAAAAAATTCTTTAGATGATATAGTAGGTGCAGTTCAATGCAAGTATTCGCATACATTTGCTCTGATGAAAGAGATTGTGTAGAACGAGAGTGACGAAAAACTGATCATGATGAGAGCGAACAGTGAACAGTTGTAGCATTTCATGTGGCCACCGTTCAATAGACTCAGCCCGATCGCCCGTAATAAGTAACGAGCTTGGACCAATAATGCTGAAACAGATAATTCCCCGTATGAATTATATCTGTATATGTCCTCTCGATATCTAACGTTCACGTATATTAGCTGTCGAACTTTTTCAAATAATGTAACAGTAGTAAATTTTTTTCGGCTTTTCCACAAACATTTTATCGCAATTTTTTATTATTTTAGTTAAGAGTGTTGTTTTGCCTGACATTGATGGTCCACACAGAAACAATCTGACTTGTGTTTTAAATTGATAAATGTTCCCTTCAAGAGTTCACCTAGACAACCAACTTTAAACTATGGCTGTCTAATGAATAAATAATTTCCCTATTACTACTACTACTCCATTCAAGAATAATAATAATAATAATAATGAGAAAAAGGCGATTAAAGGATTATATTTTATTTTATTATACATAAAAAAGTAAAAGTACTTTAAAAAAATTCTACAATTAAAAAAAAAAATTAAACATGAAAAAAAAATACACTTTTTTAATTTAATTATAGTAAAAAATACAACATTTGCATAAACGCTAGAAAAAAAAACACTTGAATAGATAAACTTTTTTTTTGTTTATTTATAAAAAAATACAACATTTATTGGAATAATGCGCACTTGAAATATCACTTTTATTTACAACGTTTTAAATTTTGGGATCCCCCCTCCCCCCGGGGGGTGGGCACGGCGGCGGCCGGGGTCGGGCCAGGAAGCGCCGGGTGCCGGAGGGCCGCTGCAGCGGGCCTCGGCCAGGGATGGCCTTAAATACTGGAAATGGATCTGCCTTGCACACACACACACACACACACACACAAACACACATACCCACACAGACACACAAACACACACACCCCCAAACACCCCTCCACAAAATTTAAAGTTAGTATGATGTAGAATTAAAAATAATTTAAAAAACACTCAGGTACCCATGAAACCCTCCACTCTAATTTATACGTTTTTTTTTTAATGAATTTAATTTAGTTTTTCTATACCGAGTGTTTTTATTTAATATACAAATTCAAATCGGTCTTTAATTAAATAATGACCGTGTGGTAGTGCCTTCACACCATCCTCAAGTACATAGACTTTGTCCGATGTGGCCGACATGGCGTTTTTCTCAACTCTAACTGTGTAGTTTTTAAATTGTAAAGAGCGAATCGCCATGACTTTCGCCCTTGGCACTAAACTACGTTCCACACAGTTTCTATACACACTCATGTCAAAATTATTTTTTTACAAAGTGTTTGGATACCCCCTTCCAAACATGTTTGATATGCGTGCTGTGCGTTGCTACGTGATATACTTTTGGTACATGTAACACACCACCGGATTACGGATCGCGGGTTGTGCCTGATTGTAACATGCACAATTGAATTGGGGCCTGATGTCATATTGGATTCAGAGCGTGGTATTTAATAAAACTAGTGTATGCTTGCTGTGGGGTCATGTTCTTATCATTTTCCAAATCATTCAATAGATTTTCAGTTTTGACTTTTAACAGGAGTGAATCAGTGTCCCGTAATACACTTGAACTTGTTCCTCAATCGGTCACTGAACCTTGCATATATCGTAATGAAATGAAAGTTTGATTTTCTGGTATATTTCAGTTATTTCACCACTACCTGCAATATTTTTGTTTAATAAAATTTTTATTTTCTTGCGATGTAGGAGTACCATATTAGAGTCTATGATTGTGAACAATGTCAAGTTTAGATCTGAAATGAGTCGTTCACAATTTTAGGTATTTGTTAATATTTAACATCGAGGTCATTTCAGTACACTTACACTCCGTTTATCGACAGCTAAGTTCAAAATAAGTTTATAGGCTTCTTTTTCAACCTTTGTGGTTGCGTTTGTGCAGTCGCTGTCACTGGCGCCACAAGACGTGTTTTAGTCTGTCTTTTGATAGCATTGGAGGGCTCCATGAGTAGTTTTGAATTTGTAATCTTTGGACATCATTCATTCCCATAGCACGTAATGAACAACGATATTCTGTTTCGGGTTGAGGTCGGCAATTAGTTTTTGTTTTGAAGGTACCTAGTGCATACTCCCGTCCTCTACTAAAGATGAATAGTAGGGGCTCAGATAGTCCCTACCCACCGGTCTATTTATGCACGGAAAAACAAAGTGGTGTACCGACTCATGGATTTCCATGGGTATTTCACCGTCAATTTCAAAAAATTATCCCTGCGTACCATTCTCCTCAACACTTACACTATCGAGGAGATTCGAAGCACACGGATTGTTAAGCCATCTATAAGTTCCACACGGTAAACTGTAGTGAGACACTGCTAATAGCTAAACGGATTTCATAACCAAAAAAACTGCGTCCGACTTTTCATCGGTGTGCTGTCCACTTGGATGAGTTTTCATGAAACGGTCCTCGTGCAAAACGTACCCCCCCCTCAATGATATATCTACAAAAAGATGCTAATCCACTTAGGCGATCAGACCTATTTTTTGTTTTATGATTTTACTGATACATTCCATCAACAAATGGGGAGTTAAAAATCAATAACTTAAATACAACTTGAAGTCCCCATAGATTTTATCCGTACACTTACATATAAAGTCCAGAAGAGTTAATCTATCACTGGCCAAGTAAAGTTTACAATAATCCCACCCATTTTTACATCCACCCTTTGCCCAACCCCTCTTAGCAAATTCGTAGTCGCTAGTGGTGCACTCACTCTCAGTAAGAGAATTGTAAAAAGCTTCAATGGACGGTAGTGACACCTCCTCTAGCCTCGAGCCAGAGTTGTAATAATCATATGGATATATACCCTTACACGTTAATAAATCATACATTTCATCATCGGGGACGCGCTGTTTAAGGAGGGGAAGCTATCAAAATTGTCACTTTTCTGCACCTGAATCAATTGACTTAAAGATTTGGTGAAGAAGCTGAAATAGTCTATAAAACTTATTTTATTCCTTAACGTGTTACCATTGTCAACTGTTTTCCACATTAAGTCTATAAGAAGTAGCTTTTCAGATGATTTTGTTATTATATTATATGAAAGATAAACACCTATTCATGCGTCATATAAAACTACCCCCTTGGAAATGCGGGCCAACGACGTAAGAACAATATATAAGTCGTAATTGAAATTGAGTATAAAAACAGTTACTAAATATTTTTGTCTATCGTTTAAAGTTAATTGCTGGTGGGCTACACCTCTAAAGTTACTCCCTCCCGATTGACTTTCCTACAACAGATGATCATGGTCAATCACCTTCCTCCTCCCCCCCTTCCCACAACCCTCATCAAATTCCCCCGTGAACACCCACCACAGTGTCCTATTTTTAATGGCCCCTCTGTCATCTGGTGATAGGAGCATAGGATAATTTGTATAACGAAGGCGCGAAATTGCACCGTTCGCTGTTTTGATTAGACTGACCAATGCCGAGCGCATGCAGTCTTCACCGTCATTTAACATCTCAACTACATCCAACACTTGCATGGTATTATTGGAATCTCGTTGCGCGTGAGCGTAAGAGACCCCTATGGCTTCATGTATTTTAACACGATTTGACTTTGACGGATCGCACACGTCTGTCAGTTTCGCTTCGCAGTCCAAAAATCTTATTGCTCTGCAGGAGCGTGTTTTGAAAATTTTTAAAACATAAGATCGCTCTATCTCCGCTTACCGTCTCCACAGCCTGGTATCCATGACGTTTACAGTGTTTCATATAATGATTTAAATTTAAATCTGAGTGAAATCTGGACAGATATGTCGGACAGTAGGAGCATACGATTCACCGCCCTGTCTGACCCTTAATAAGCACCCTACTACGCTTCGTTACCGGATTGAACTAGCCGATTGAATTAGTATCCATGAATTGGGAGTATGGATTAAATGGCCAATGTTCTACTTACTTATTTAACGGAACTATCCCTGGAAAAAGAACACCCTTTTTATTAGAATGCAGACCCTATGAAAAATCTGTTTCAGACTTTAACATCATGACAACAATTTACAAATATGCATCAGTCCGCTAAAAAACATATATTCTTTTTATTGTCATGGGAAATTGATAATTTAAACATGTAAAATTTATTTTGGAAACTTTTGAATCCAACCTTCTATTAACTGCCATTTTATCAAACTTTTTCTTAGATATATCTTTTCGAAGTGGTCTATATGCTGCAATTAAAAATGCATACTTGAAACACTGCAGCCTCGAATCGAAATAGATTCGTTTTATCCCCTTACACCCCTCTAAATCTGAAAGATATTTTAATTCAATTTTGTACGCTCCCCCTTTGAAAATAAAATCCTTTTTAAACCTACATATATTGACATTTAAGCTTTCAATAAACAAAATTCCAAAGCTAAAATCTCTCTAATTATAACTGCCACACTTAATTTTTATACAATTAGACCACTTTTTAAAAAACTATTTGGATAAAAGTGGATTTATTGATTACATATCTGTGTGCAATTATTTAAACCATTTCTCAAACAAATTTTCATTATAAAAAAAATATTTTTAGTGCTATTGATGCTTTTAAACTGTCCCCCACTCCCCACACCCTCATTTGTTGTTCAAGAATGGCTCGAATCTTATCAGTATATGAATGTGTAATGGCCAAGGGATCTGTTATTATATCCCCCGACATTAGAGAGTTGAAGGGGTCACCGAATTTGGCGCTGTAGACCAATGTGTGGTGCAAGGCAGAGTTGGACAGAAAAAAATCTGGAAGAGAGGGTACTGTTGCTGTTGTTGTTGTATTACTACTAGTACTAGTTATATCTTTAGGTTGAGTGGTGGAGGGTGGCAAGGAATTGTCATTTACATCACCACCACTCTCAGTCTGTTCAATCAAATGGGATAGAGATGGCGTGAGACAGTCCTCTAGTAAATATTCCAAGGTGTTTGGGGACAATTGGTCGAGCCAGCCTGTATTGTCCTCTGCTGGAATTTTGTTATGAGAACGTGGTTCAGATGCACTAGTAATATCCCCTAGATGCTCACGCATAAAATTATCTGCCCTCCCCGGATCCCCAAGCATGTCAATATCACAGGCTAAGTTATATAGGCTAGCAATTTTTTCAAAAAAATCATTGAGGAAACCCCTCCACCATTCCATACTCTCCAGAACTAGTATATCCTCGACACAGAAATCTATTTGTGTTTGCAGAATTTGTTTTTTGAATTAGGTTGGTGCATCACTCACGTATGGTACTTGTGATATGTCACTAATATTTGGAAAAAAAAAGTTTAATTTCTTATGTAAGATATGCCTTATTTTTATAAAGTTAATAAACTATTTGAATTTCTCGTAGTCCCACCACCTGAACAATTAAAAGAAGAAGAAAAAAAGTTGGACCTTTTTAGAGGCCCCCGGGAAGGACCCTTAGAAACTGGGGGTTTCCTTTAGGGTAGAAAGATCGAGGTTCTTTCGATTTGTAATATCGGAGCTCTAAACACCGTTCAAACATAACACACTCAAATTTTGTTTAGAAATCATCTTTTAACACGCCTTTAGTTGTTTCGACAAAATAAGTGAATGGAGCGACCAAAAATGTTTTGCCCCAACTAATTTTTTTTGACAACGGTGTGATGAGTTATTATGAAATTATTAAAAAACCTATTTTCCTGTGTTAATATATCTTATCGGAGATAGGCATCCGGTTATAAGAAACCCCACTTTGCAAGGCGCACTTAAAATTCAAATTATACCTGTCGGGCGGATTAAAAATTCAGGTGTACTGATGGAACATTTTGATAAGCGCCGGATACGTGCAAAAGCTTAATGCAAAAACATATACCAATTTAAGAATGGTTGTCAACTGTGAAATAGTGAATTGTTTTTGTTATATATAGTTAGTTTGTTTAAAGAAATAATTGTATTATTGCTTAAGAAAACATCTTTCTTAGAAGAGAAGTTGGAGGTAAGGTTTTATAGAAATGTATGTTAAGCTACTTCAGTGTTATAACCATTCCTTTATATACTGCTAATTTGGTTAATGAAATGAAATGAAATAGGATTATTATAGAATAGTTTAGAAACAAATTTAAGTTTTACTCATCAAAAGTTATGCACTTGAGAAAATTTACCTTATTTTTGAAAATAGGGAAAGAAAAAAAGGTTTAAAAAGTATATACTTACAAATTCTGACTGGGCTTCTACACCTGAAGCCCCTGACAAAACATGTAGGGGGTCAACCTCACGATCTTGAGTAGGCTGGACTGCGGCATTATGTGAAGCAGCCCACTCTCTTTTTAATTTTCTCCCAGGTTACGTAGAGGTAACAGTGGCGTTAGAGGGCCCTGGCATTAAAAGGTGTGCGGCCATTGGCTGGTCCAGACCATATGTAATTCTACCAGCATATTTGATGATAGATCGTCTTGCACCTTGCATTAATGTAGAATCGTTCCATCTTGCTCTCTTTTCGGGAGGGGGGTAATTGCAAGTATCCTCTTCCTTAAAAGAAGGCCTAATTATGCATGAAAAAAACAATCCCCTTTTTAAATTTTTTTGGATAAATTATTAAGAGGTAAAATTTTGCCTTCCTAGTGCTTAAATCCAATATGTTTATCTCTCATTAAGGCGTGATATGCATTATGGCTTAAAGGTGCTCCTTCCTTTCTTCTTACTGCTAAATATTACCGAAAATTTTATTTTCTTCTTCGGTTTATTTTTGTAGAGGCTTGTTTTAAAACCCTTTATTATACTTGAGTTGTTTTTTTTTCTTGTTTGGTCTTTTTTATCCAATTTATATTCAAACCAGGATATTATTTCCAAATTGTTAAGGTAAAGAGATAATCGGCCTATTATAGCCGTTTTATATATATATAGCCCGTTGCAGCCATTATGAGAGAAGCCAAGAGTAACTTGTAAATTATACACTATTTAATTATACCATAGACGTGATTATTAAAATCATTAGGGGAATTAGGGACATTTCGCAGTATAAATGCACTTAGGAAGGTCAAGGCTTGGCTAAAAAATGGAATCGTCAGTGAAAAACTCACGAATATAGCTCTTAATATGGCTTTTCAGTGTGTTTCCCAACAAAAATATGC
This sequence comes from Artemia sp. Qi Xiang Cuo, assembly GCF_049724085.1. Classification (NCBI taxonomy): domain Eukaryota; kingdom Metazoa; phylum Arthropoda; class Branchiopoda; order Anostraca; family Artemiidae; genus Artemia; species Artemia sp. Qi Xiang Cuo. Next base: position 51,762,873 of record NC_142804.1, on the reverse strand, counting down.
AAATACGATAAAAACAGGCGAAATCCGCTTTTAAAAACAACATAGAACTTTAAACAGGGCTAAAGAGAACCATAATATTGATAAGAAAAATTTTGTCCTTAGTAAACGCATATACAAGATTTAATGTCCTTAGTAAAATCCTGTACGAGATTTAATTTCCTCAGTAAATAAGTGACATTAACGAAAATGAGGGGCACATCAACCGAACACCATCAACGAGAGCTTCGATTAACCACTAAAAGTGTCACGATGTCATCCGTGCGTTACCACCCCCCCCCCCCCTCAAAAAATAGGGGCTGGAATGAGTTACTCAGAATCATGAAGGCACTATTTTTTCACTGAAAATAAAAAAATGATATTTTTCAAGGAAATCCCAAAAGAATTATTATTAAAATCATTAGGGGGAGGGATAGGGGAATCAGCGCCTCATTCATCATTTAGCACTAGAAAGTCGTTCAGACGTTGGTTCTCACCATAAATGTTGAGGAACTGCTTGTAAGTATAGCCGCGACATCGGAATTAGACAAAGCCCGTTTATAGCAAGAGCGTGTGAAATTTGACCCCACAAAACTGTCACTCTCTTTGTAACACGTGAGCTTTTCATTCAAACCGGAAAAATACAACATGTTTGGAAAAAGCTTCTTTCTGAATGATAAAGAACTGTTTTTCAAAACAATTAAAACTTGTAAACATAGCTGTGGAGGAGAGATTTTATTTACATAATTGAAAAAAGCGTGCTTTGCCGTTTCTATCGAATGTACTCATTATATTCTTAAGATTTTGTATTGTTGGAGGGGAGGGGGCTAAGTCCCCTGAAATTTGAATTTACTAGTAAAACATTTTTTTTTATTTTATTTTTTTTTTGGAAATAAAAGAATGAAAAGTGTCCTCACATTGAAAATTGAGGAAAAAGCTTGCTTCTGAATGATAAAGAACTCTTTTTCAACACAATTAAAACTTGTAAACATAGCTGTTGAGGAGATATTTTATTTAGATAATTGGAAAAAGCGTGCTTTGCCGTTTCTGTCGAATATCCTAATCACATTCTTAATTGTTTTATGGGTTGGATGGGGGGGAGCTGAGCGCCCCTAACATTTTCATATACTCTTCAAGCGATTTTATTTGTTTTTTTTGGGGGGAAATAAAAGAATGAAAAGTTTACTCACATTGAAAATTGACGAATCCATTGTTTTAAAAGTTAATAAACTGTGATGTACTATAATCAATGTGTTAAAACATAATGAAAATTGGAATGTAGCGTATGAACATTTATAGGTTTTTTGCCTGAGTACATCATACGTCGCAAATTTGTTAAAAAAAGAAAAAAAAACCAACTATTCAAATTACTCTATATAGACTAACCACCGTTCTTTCACCCTATGACCCAAAAAAATAGCTGTTACCTCATAAAAACCCGTCTGGTAGGACAAGTATCGTTCGTAGTAATAGGTGACTGGCCCTGGCAAGCCAATATACCGGTTAAACTGCACACATATCCAAGTAGGCGTGAATGTAGGCTTGAAAAGCACGGTTCAAAAGCGCGCTTCAAAAGCACGGTTCAAAAGCACGGTTTCAACGAATTGGGCGCTTACTACTGAAATCCGGCATCCTCTTCATAGAAATGTCCCTTACCCCAAAGAAACATCCTCCACGGAAATATTCTCCCAAGTAAACCCCTCCTCCAGCCCGCCCCCCCCCACCAGAAAAAAATCCTTCCTGAAAATGTCTGTATAATTCCCAATAACCAATACAATATGTAAGCAATGCGCAAAGTTAATAATTTGTAGCCCTTCCCCTGGGAACTGTGGGGGATTAAGTCATCCGAAAAGACATATTTATTACATTTTCGACTATGCTGAACAAAATGGCTATCTCAAAATTTTAGACCACTGGGTCAATACGATTACCCCTGGAAAAAAAAAAAAAATAAATAAACACGCATCCGTGATTTTTATTCTGGCGAAAAATGGAAAATTCCACATTTTTGTAGATAGGAGCTTGAAACCTATACAGTAGGGTTCTCTGATACGCTGAATATGATGGTGTGATTTTCATTAAGGTTTTATGAATTTCAGGGGGTGTTTCCCCCTTTTTTCGAAAATCAGCCAAATATTCTCAGGCACGTAGCTTTTGATGGGTAAGACTAAATTTGATGAAACTTATATATTTGAAATCAGAAGTAAAATTTGATTCTTTTGATTGGTATGAAAATTCCGTTTTTTAGAGTTTCGGTTACAATTGAAGCGGGTCACTCCTTACTTACAGTTCGTTACCACGAACTGTTTGATAGTATGTAAAATAGAGCCTTCCTTAGGAAAAAAATGGAACAGAAAAGCCAGAATTTTATTACCAAGATTTTGGGTTCAAATAAAGTCGTTTTGGGCCACAACTTTTTTCACGCCTTCCCAAACCTTGCTTCTCGTCGGAAGAAAGGCATACAAAATCGTAGCGCATATCCCTTTATATCGATAAAAAAAATCTTCCACCAAAATTCTTGAGGTCGTCTTAAACTCCTCCCTCAACTCAAAAAAAAAGTTTCCAAAGGTTTAAAATCGATCTCCAAGCCTTGAAAAAAAATAAGGTCGACTTTGGCAATACTCATTTGATTACGTCATTTAACAAGAGCAGAAAGACTGCCTAGCTGATCCTACAGGTTCGTGAGAGTAAACTCTGAGTGTGTCTTTGAACTCATTATATGGGTCGTCTTGGGGTTCTTGAGCTAACGCATTTTGAGCAATAGTCTGTAAAGAAAGAAACGCAAGCTTATTAAGGAGCCATTGACAGCTAGCAGTAAAGGCTAACAGATGACACGCACAAAATATAGAACGTTGCGTATACTCTCTTGTGAGGACTAGAAACAGGAACGCACGTAGTTTTCTCAAAAGCGGGGAGGGGGTCTAGCGAAAAAAATCGAATTTTGCCAAAAATTTGAATAAAAACGCCCTGCAATCCAGACAAATTTGGATTTTGGTTTTTGGAGGGCAAAGGATTTTGAAAAATTCAGATTTTGAACCTCATCAGAGTCGGGGTTAATATGAGACCTACTCACTTCAGGTACCAGTTCGACTGTCGTCTGCCAAAATTCATTTTTGAGCTAACAATGGTCATCCCCTAATTTTGACACAGTGAGTCCAATGGCGGGGTCAGAAGTTTCTTACAGCCCAAAACCCAGTGCGGATACACAAGAGTTAAAAACTTAGTATCTACGTACATCAGAAAACAAAATAGCGAAGACATGAAAGAAATGGACTTCGGAAAGTCCATTAAATCTATTCTGTATCTTTATCTACTTCTTCTGTTTTAGAAACAAACCAACAATATTTTGCGATTTCTCGAAAACTTGAAATAAGCAGATAGTAGCTTTTGACAAATGACATTCGTGTTGTGTAAACGTTTAACGATTGTTTTCAGAGCTGAAAATTAATGGTTCACTGGGAGTTATTAATATAATTATCAAATAGGTTTGTCACTAAACCCCTTTCAATCCATCCTCGTTTAACTTAATCCCATTTAAGTCAATGCACGTTTAATTCAACAGCTGATTAATTCACTCCTCAACACTCCTATTTCACTCAGCACTCAATCAAATTGGCCTATGAATAAGTTCAAACTAGCACCGATTAGAAGCTCAAAATTTTCTCCCGGCTTCACTTGCAGATTTTATAACTTATATTGCAATGCGCTAAACTAAAGATCACATCTGGCATTTTAATAATTTTACATGGTTTAATCTTTAATTGAAATCAAGTTTCATAAAGTTTTTGTGCTAAATTTGGCAAAGATTCAATTAATGCGACAGTTAAAAATCGCTTTAACATCCAACGGTTTCCCCAAATTTAATTATCACATAATTGTGTCCCAGCTTCCCTAATGACTGAATGTAGCCCCAGGCTACATACAAAACGTTGCCGATTTTATTTTTAATAAGTAAAATTTGGAATTATGAATCATTTGTTGATGAGAAAAGAGTGCAAAGAAAAATTAATACACACCAACAAAATCGTCAAGGTTTGTATATAGCTTGGGGCTACATCCATGCATTAGGAGGACTGTGATTAAAGCGCAACTGTAACTCTTGCAGTTATTATAATCGGAAACAGCGTTGAAAGGCGAAATTAGCTTTGCTAATTTGCATAGATCAAAAATTGACGTTTGGAGATATGAGCCAAACAAAGAAAACCAATATAGCCCAGCTATCCATATAGAATCCCTCCCCCTCTCCCAATAAAACAAGAACCCTGATATAAAAAGTATATTCTCTGACGACTTCTTCCGGGGGAGGTGGGACGTGTCCATTAAACGAGTGGACCTAGAACCTTAGTTTAGAAGATATAAAGAATTTACAACGCTGGGTTTAAAAGGTCTTCACTTGATCAATAGCAGATAAAAGTCCTTTAATGCAGAGTGAACACACATCGCACGCTTTTATTTTGTCAGGAGATCACGAGATAATGTTTGATTTAAATTTTTTTTAAATTGCTATTATCTTACAAGTTACAATTTCCCCTAAAATTAGGCATGTCTCCAAAAAATTAACCTATGTAATTTTTTTCTGAGTCGTAGCCTCTACATTCCCCCCCCCCCCGCAAAAAAATGATGCTTCATAATTACATTTCAAAGAATGCTCAGTGTTTATAATTCATCTCTTAATGATAAGTTCCGATGCAGTGGAAAAACGGTCTCTTACCCGGTAAAAGCTTTTATTCTCAACCTTTTTCCCAAGTAGGAAAGAAGTTTATATGATGGCTATGTTTTTTTCTACTAATAATCGGTCAATTTCTGCTTTCTACTTTTTATCTATCATTTCGTTTTGTTACATCTCTGAATCTCTCACTCTGATTTCCAATTCTCCTGCAACACTATATCTTTCTACGATAAGAGAAAAAAAATCCTTTAATAAACTGCTCTGACTCTCTATGCTTATGTTTCAGCACATGTTCGAACAAGAAAAAACTAACTCATTTTGTAGTGTAAAATACGAATTTCTATTTTTATTATTCAATACCCGTATTTCTATAGTCAAACAAAAGGGGTTCTAATAGGACGAATTCTGCAACATACTTTATATTGAGCTCTGATAACTTCTTAGGGAACTAGCACACCCCTCGTCAATTCTAAACTCAGCCGATAAAACTACAGAAATATGCTAATATCAAAAAATAAAAGAACTAAAATTGTTCTAAAAACGCTAAATCTGTTCAAGAACAAGGATCAGAAAATCCTTGATCAATTTTGAGTCAATTTGTACTTGACAACCACAGGTTACATAACCATAAAAGGTAGCAGTGATTCACATCAGACGAGTAAAGAAGAGGGGCTCAAAATCTCATTGTTATCTCAATGATTACTGTAAAATTCTCCTTCTCGAGTTTTTTTTTTATCCCAGTTTCCTAGAAAATTTACAAAAATGACCAGATACCCCTTAAAATGAAATCAAATTCAAATGAAAAGTTCAGCATTGAAATCGTCGTTTTCAAAAAATTTTAATAGAAGTTGACGGTTCGTCACCTTGAATAATAAGAAAATTACACTTTTGCAAGTGAAAACCTGATGTGTCTCCTCGGAGCTACAAGGTAAGCTCCGAGGTCCATGACCCTATGAGACTGTTGCAGTAGTATTTCTAAATTATGACCAGAGAAATTATGATCCGTGTCCCATATCAATCCCAGGAAATTCACCCCCCTCTGTGGTAAATCCCTCGACAAAAAATTTCTCTATATAAAGTTCCTCCCATATAAAATTCTTCAGCCGGGAAATTACCCCCGGACAATTCCATCCCTGTTGCGAATTCTTCCCAGAAAATGTTTTGCTTACGATTCTGCCTGAAAAATACTCATTAGCATACTTTTGTTTGAAGAAAGATTTGTTTTCATTTAGTTTCTGATCTGTTTTAAGGTCATTGGGAAATATCCCTGTGTGGAAAATACCTCCCCCCTTGGAATGTTTCTCCCCACAAATTCCCCATGGAGAATTTCTCCTGGTGATAATCCCTGCATGGAAAATTTATCCCGTGGAAAGTCCCCCCATAAAGATCCCCAGAGATTTCGAACTCCACTGAAAACTCCCCCTGACAATTCCCTCAAAGCGTCTCCACATATACAATGGGACCAACATCGAGAAAGTAAGACAAATAAAACAAATTTTGTGTACGAATTTTGACAAATTCTCCCCATAAAGAATTTCCCCTGAAAAGTTCACCCTCAGAACTTTCCGACCCAATGGAAAATTCTCACCATAGAAAATCCATCCCCAGAATATCTCCTTCCCCTAAATTTTGATTAGACGACTTTCAGGAAAGAAGGGCATAGGACGGGGGCTAGTTGTCTTCCAATCTTTTGGTCACTTAAAAAGGACACTAGATTTTTTAATTTTCGTTTGAACGAGCCCTCTTGCGATATTCTAGTACCATTGGTTCGGTACGAGCACGCCTGGAAAAAGCAACCCCAACAAATAAACATGAATCCGTGATGCTTCTTCTGGCAAACACTACAAATATTCACATTTTTACAGATAGGAGCTTCGAACCTCTACAGGGGGGTTCTCTGATACGCTGAACCTGATGGCGTGATTTCCATTAAGAATCTTTGACTTTTAGGGGGTATTTTTCACCTTTTTCGCAAATTTGGTAAATTTTCTCATGCCCGTAGCCTTTTATGGGTAACACTAAACTTAATGAATATTATATATTTGGAATCAGCACAATAAGACAAGTCTTTTGATACATCTATTGATTCCAATATTGATTGCAGATCATCAAGAATCCAATTTTTTTCTTTTCAATTTTTTTCATTTTCAGTTCGTAATACTTGATAAAAATATAGATGTTTTTGCCTGACTATTGGAAGCCGGGAAACGGTTGTTATCAATAAAGCTGCCTGCATGCCTGTTACCTTGACTGTAGCGTAAAAGCAAGGAGACATAAAATCGTTTATAGATGAAAGAATACAAACTTGTAAAGAATTTCAAGGGTATTTGCATATAGTTGTCTGTGGGAAACAGCAAGCAACTCCAAAACTACAGTATAATAGGTAAAAAAAATAGTACAAAGTAAGTAAATTTGAAAAATTACATTTTTTTTACAAAAACATATATCCAACAAAGAAATGTTCTATTTTGTGTCAAAAATTTTGGAAAATATGTCCCTTTTATGTCCCAAATTTCTAAAATATGTCCCTTTTTGGCCCTATTATGTCATTGTGCCCCAGCACATAGGAATATGTCCTTTGGACATAAAATATGTCCAGTTGGCAACCCTGTTCGTAATTCAAATGCTCAAAATAGGAATAAATTTGGGGCAGTTTAGGCTCTCCAGGGCCAGTCTTAAATCACAATAAATTGCTGACGAAAATAAGCTCCCTACTGGTAGGAATGGTGAATAGTCTTTTAATAAGTCAGTGAAAACTTCATTAGTACCTTAATTGCGGAAAAACTATAATTATGCCCCTACTCAAAACAAATAAAGGCCCAAAGTTTAGCTTCGTGTCTATTTAAGCTAATAAAACATATTATAAAATCTCAAATCCAGCCTGAAATTCGGAAGAAAATAGAGAGAGCAGCTTAGATTTTTGCTCAATAGGTAAGGGGCAGCTCCAGTATTTATATTGGGGGAGAGGTGACCAAGTCCAGATTGTCAGTGGCCAAAAGCTATCCTTCAGGGGAAGTCAGTGACGGTTGTCGCCTCTTGAATTTGCTTATAGTTACAGTAGATATTTAAGAACTATTATATAAGTCTTAAAGTAGCTTAAGTTATTTACTGACAACTGCGACCTCTACTTTATTTTAATAAAGATACAATTACAAAATGCATTTTTTCTGTAAATCAGGGTATGGGGTATGCATTTCCAGAAGTGTGGGAGGGAGGATACTGAATATTTGGGGATATCTAAAATTCCCTTCCCCAAGCAAAGCCTGCTCTCCTAGTGCTTTATATTAAAACTGATACCAATAAATAAAGAGTGTGGGTTGGTACCATTTATGTGTGAGCATAAAATTCAAATTATGAGAAATATATACATACATACGAAAAATTAAGCAAAAAAACGGGTTTTAGTTTTTATAAAGCAGTGAATACAATACAATAAACACTTAATTAAACAAACATACTCAGAATATTTCGCCTCCACGTCCGGGAGCCTTTCTCAACGGAAAAGAAAGAAGAGAAAATGAAACAAAAAATGTTCTTTTTAAAAACCTTAACTTACATCAAAATAAAAACATACTAAACACATAAAGAGAAAGAAAGAAGAAAACAAAAGAAAAATATAAATAAATAGGAAACAAAACTCACATATTAAATAAACACTTCCATTCTCTGGCGTATAAACAAAATCGAATGTCTATAATGATTCAAACTCACCTCCTCACAGTATATACTGTGAGGAGGCGAGTTTGAATCATTATAGACATTCGATTTTGTTTATACGCCAGTATATACTGTATATACGCCACAGTATATACTTTGAGGAGGCGAGTTTGAATCATTATAGACATTCGATTTTGTTTATACGCCAGTGAATGGAAGTGTTTATTTAATATATTTCCATTTATATACTGTGAGGAGGCGAGTTACGTGGAATGTGACTAATACAGGGTTGCCAAAACTTTTAGGGACAAAGTGTCCAAATCAGCCAAAAAGGGACACTTTTAGTGTCCCTCTAGAAAATTAGCAAATATACAGGGTTGCCACTATGAATTTTCAAAACTTGTAAAAAAAGTGCCAAAAAACCTGTGAAATTCGTCCTTCTTAGTTCTGCTACCTGCATGAGTTTTGCAGGTATTTCCAGCTTTGACATTAACGCTACCTATAAATTAAGTTTAGTGCTAGTTCAATTTGAAGAGAAAAAAACCGTCATGTGAATGTCAACAGAGCGAAATTTTATATCGATTATCGATACCACTACCTATTTTAGTCGAAAAGTAAAGAACCAATCATAGAGATTCATTTTCAAACCGGCATTTGCATAAGTTATGCAAAAAAGATGCGAGTCATTGATATTTGGTAGCTATTAAGGATCTTTGGGTGCGACAAGGTCCGAACGGCTGTAACGACGAAATATCTATTTTGACCTACATGGTTTTGAAGTTAAACAAAAGACGTCGATCACCTTAACCACTCAGCCAACTGGTTGGTCAAGTGATTAAAATTGTTTAAAAACTCCTTTATCGTGCCATTTTGTGACCCTTCAGAAGTACCCCTGAGCAAAACTGATGTTTTTGAAAAATACAACAGTGAGAAGACAAAATCGGTTGAAATGAACTCGCATGAGTTATACTCGATAGAAACTGGCAACCAGTGTTTGCGAAAAAATCACAGCTGAAAGTATAAGATATAACACAGAAACATTCGCTAGCGGCTATAAATAAAATTGAGCCGCAACACAGCTTTTCTGCGAAACTCCTTTCTTTCTATGAAATTTTTCGGGTGGGGAGGGGAGGGCGAATTTTCGGCTGGGAGAGTTTTAAATAGTTTTCAGGAAATGAAATTTTAAGAAGAAATTTTACGCTGGGTGAATTTGCAAGAATTCATATGCGAAATTTCTTTATTTGTCTTGCTTTCTCTTTGCCGATTTAATTTTACGCGTGGAGATGTTAAGGGTAATTGTCCGGGGGATATCTTCACCAGGATTGAATTGGCCAGAGGAAACTTCTATGGGGATGGTGATTTTTCCTTAAAGGTGGAGCCAGGTATCTTGCCATCATTTGAAAAACGATCAGAAATAAAAAAAAACAAGTTTTTTCAATTGAAAGTAAGGATCGAAACCAAAGTCAGACCCCCTAACCCCCCTACCCCTCCTGGATACGGTCTTGTTCACATGTGCTTCATTTGATCAAAATCGGCTATATTTTAGACTAAAAGACAAGTGTTGAAAATCCAAACGCTTGCTGTTTTTTTTTTTTATTTATTCCCCGTCGATTACTTTCCGTAAAAAGTATAAACTCAAAGTAAATCATGCACAGAAATGGCTAGTAACAGTAGATGGCAGAAGTTTCGAAACCATGGACGCAATGGAACTAAACTGGCATAGGAAGGTGGGACACAGTGGAACGAAAGAAGTACTCCCGCAGTTAAATCCCACGCTGACTGAATATATACTATATTAACACTAAGAACGTCGGAGATGAGAATGCTAACTGAAGCCATAATAGAAATAAAAAAATTTGGGAAGCACCTTACCCGAATTGGGAGAGTTGATAATGTGCAAGATGACCCTAGAAGCAAAGAGACATCTTGCTGAAGGTTACCCAGCTAGGAGTAAACATCGGCTAGAGTTATTCCATCTTTTGCAAAAAATACTGTATAGGAAGGGTTAGGAAATTAAATTCATTATGGGTTCTTTTAGCCAATATTTAGTTGTTGTTTGTTTTTTGTTCATGGGATATGGAGGCATGGCCTTTTCATGTCTGGGACTTGACTTAGAGATTTTGCGGGTCCGGCCCGCCACAATAATTAGAATTACATATAAAGAACGGCTAATGATTTAAGAATATATTATTTTCATCTCTTTTTTTCTCTTTTTGACAATTCCTTTCATTTCATAAAAAAAACAGTTGTCTTGAGAAATTTTTAATTTTAGCAATATACCTAGTTTTTACTAAAGCGCAAATGATTCTCTAGCCATTGGGGGTTTGAGGGGCTGCAACACCAACCTCATTTGTGGGAATTTGCGCTCGCTCCAAGTTTGGCTTCATTGTATGTTGTGTTCAATGGTTCTTTTACATCTTACGAAAGAAATTCGATGTAATCCCGCCCACAGAAGGCCGAACGAGGGGACAAAATGACCAAAGAATTATTATAGAAATAATTTTTAGGATTTTGAATTTGAAAATGCCGTAAGAAAATCTTTACATCACGTATACGTTTTAAATCCGACAAATTTAGGAAAAAGAACATCGTTCTCGTTTCAGATGTATTTTCTAGTTTTGATGGTCGATGTAAAAAAAATTCCAAGTATTCTTACTGCCCTGTTTTGTAGTACCTGTAATTGCTTTAAATGTGTCCAAAAAGTATTAAGATAAGCAATTTAGCAGTAATTCAAGTAAGAAGCAATTAAAGAGTGGTAAATTATTTGTAGTTTGGAAAATGGAAAAATATTTTTCACACGGTACATTGACCCAATATTTTGGGCAAGTTTAACTCTTAAATGATTAATTTGATTACGAAAAGACAACAATGGATCAAGAAAAACTCCTAGATAACGATATGAATGAACCCTACAAATTTTATTCTCACCAGCCTGAAGCTCCTGACAAGAAATCTATTGAGTGGCTCGTTTTAAACGACCAAAAACCATAAATTCCGCTTTAGCAAAATTTGGTACTAAATTATTAGAAGCAAGCCACAGATTAACTGAAGTAATAGTTACAATAAATTTTCAATTAATGTAGCTGTATCACTCGCTTTAACAGATATAGCTGTGTCATCAGCAAATAGAATAACAAGACTAATATTCCACTTCAAACCGTGCGGAAGATCATTAATAAAAATAAAAAATATGAACGGATCTAATACTGAACCTTGACGGATACCAACATCATTAAGTTTTTTTTTAATTAGACAGTTTCCCACCGACATCTACCCCAATATTACGTCCACACAGGTATGATTTTACTAAGTCTAGTCCTATCCCTCTTATGCCTGCATTTTCCATTTTATCAGAAGCAATTTAACGGTTTAATGTGTCAAATGCTTTCTTAACAGTAGTCAAACAGTAGTCACATGGAGATCATTATCTAAACAATCACTTTATTCTAATAAAAGAGCTGCAATTGCGCGTTGTGTCGAATGGCTTGCCCTAAATCCAAACTGGTATTTGGTAAAAAAAAAAATTATCCATGCACGTGACATACTGTTTCGGATGGCAGGCTATAGTAGAGACACAGAAAAGATATGACCGATTATTCCTTCTTTTTGTGATTTTTTTTTTATTGTCTGTCACATGCAATAATATAATTGATTGGGAAATATTACTCTGTGGTTTTCAAATTCATGTTTAGAAAAAAGTTTTTGGACCTCATTAGCCCCAAATACCTTCCAATATCCATTGATCTTAAACATCTTTCTCTCTCTCTCTCTCTCTCTCTCTCTCTCTCTCTCTCTCTCTCTCTCTCTCTCTCTCTCTCTCTCTCTCACTCTTTTTGAACAATGTTTGGACCAACTAGTTAAAATGAAGATTCTCAAAAGTTCCAAGTCAATAAAAAAAAAAACTTTTGGACATTTTCAGAACCCCTGTTTAGAGGGTCAAGAAAAAGATACATGGGAGGCACATGGCTTATTACTTTGGCTGGGCTGGGGCATTACCTCTGATTTCCCTTATCTTTTCTAAGATAAAAAATTTATCTTATCCAAATAATTAGAAGTCCTTTCTTTTGAAATTTTCTAAGACATCTTAGATAAAGGCGATAAAAATGCAATGGGAAGAAAATAATTATTTACATCAGATTTATCACCTTTTTATGTAACGGAATTACCCGGGCAATTTTCAATCTACTAGGGTGAACTGATACATAAATTAAAAATATGAATAAGTGGTTCAAAAATTACTCCAGCAATATTTTTTACACTTTTTACCACTTTTTATATTTTTTATATTTTACACTGAATTACCACTTTTTATATAATTAATAACCTTGTGGAATTCTGCAACACTAACTGGGGTCAGAAATATGCTCGCACCTTCAGAGGGACGGAAATAATGTTTATACATCCTGCGATAAGAAAAACCCATATCTGCAGAAATGATAGATACTCCGACACCATTAAAATAATCACTAAACATATTAGCAACAGCTTGCGGTCCTCTAACTTCTTCACTATTTATGTCATATAGTACCTCGGAATTCGACAACTGTTTATTTCTTCCAGTTCAATCCTTAATCAAAGTCCTCGTTTTCCGGGGAGAATAAGAATCATGAAATGAATCTACATAATAAGCTCTTTCACTTTCTCTAAGAGTCCTTACCAACAGGTTTTTATAGTTTTTAAAATGTATTATGTTTATTTCTGTAGGATACTGCATTTGGTTTTATATGAACAGTTTTTTCATTAATCAACTTCGAAAGGGACTCATTAACCCAAGGTTTTCTTGGAGCATTTCTCTTTCCAATTGAGATTCAATGAATTATTTTTATTACCCATCTTTAGCAATGCAAAAAAGTAAAAATGGAGTAGAGAAAAAATGAAAAGAAAACAACAAAACACATCGAACAAACGAACAACTTAAATTAATTCTTCAATAACTAAAAAAAACAACAAAACAACCAATGGCGAAACTATTTACATAAAAAGACAACCATTACACATTGCTGACTATAGCTTCAAACATACTATGCATTGGGTCTAAAGATTCCAGGAACTTTTCCCTCCTGGTTGCGATCACGACGAAGGGGTCATCGAGTCCGTAACGTGCTGAAATCTGGAGGTTTCTTGGCCAGGAGGGAAGGTTAGGCAGATATTTTGCAAACTTATAGAACACTGTACGGATTGTTTTTTTATCATCAAAAGTAAACAAAGACCAGAAAGGTGACAAAGCTAAAATATGAGGGGTAGCAAAGGAATTGAAGATCCGTGCTAGAATGCGGCGGTTATATAGGCGTTTGCATGACAAAGTCATCCCATACGCTTTTCGGACTTTCTGTTTGAGATCAATTATTAGACAGGATCGGGTAGTTTTAAGATTAGACCCAATTGGCAAACCAAGGTAAGTCATTGATGCTGCTGCAGTAACAGTATTACTACCTAGTGCAAACATGACAGGCGCCAACTCTTTCTTACGACAATTAAAGACGACCACCTCGCTTTTGCTGGAGTTGAATTCTACTCCAGCAAAAGCTGAATTCTAGGCCTATGTTAGTATATTCATTAGACAAAACTCTGAAATTACTCTCTATGCCACTGACGGATCTACTCATATTTAAAATGTCGTCGGCATAATTAATAAGAGACATATCAATTCCGCGAAAAATAAAGCACATTTTCACCGTCTTCTGAGCCTCGATGATACTGCTATTATAAAGAGCCGGTGATGATAAAGCCCCTTGGCGAATCTCTTTTCGTACTAATATGACGAATTTGGATACTGTCGGGCTCTGGTTTTTTAGTACGCTTACTATAACCTTCAACTTAAAATACATGTTCCTATAAGTAGCAATTATAGATCTGGAAAGACCTCTCTTAAACGCAGAGACAAGCAGTTGTGCATGGATACCCGAATCAAAAGCCCCGCGGACGTCGTGGCTTGCAAGTACGACGGTTTCTCCTTTAGCATCTGCATCCAACAAAACATTAGACAATAGGCTATGCACGTGCTCGCGGCTAATATTTCCCTTGAAACCGAACTGCGAATTTGGCGTACTACAAACATACTTTATCTCCTCAATAACTAATAACTTCATCAATTTACAAAAAACGGGAGCAACGGTTGTCGGGCGGTAAGAACAACATTCAAATGGGTCTTTACCTTTCTCGATGACAGGGTTGATTACACCGGTACAAAAAATATCTGGCACTAGACCGCAATTAAAAATCATTTGGAACATAAGTGCTAGATGTACTGTTAACAGTTCAATACCGAGAATCAGATGCATACCACAGATATTATCAACTCCTTTAGAGTACTTCTTTTTTAGTTTACGGATATCCGAACGAATATCCGACACACTCACTACGTGGCCAAGATCCGGTTCCAAAGATTCTAAACAGAGATCAAGATCTCTCTCAAACTTGCACTCCAATTCAGGATCAGGTACAGCAAACTCGCTCCTGAAATAACTTTTCCATTCACTTACACTAGGGGCGGATTTGTTACTGGGCGCTTTTGCAGATCGATTCTTCTTGATGAATTTCCAAATTTTATTTGGATCGACTCGTAGCGACGCACTGTTTTCGTCAATCACACGAGAGCGATGCAAGGCGAGACATTTGGAGAACTACCGCTTTGTATACAATTCAATACTGTTTACAACGCCTTGTTTAGGACGGCCCGAATCAATCCACACACTATACCACATTTTAGCTTGTCGACACGCATTAACCAAAGCTGGATTTTCCGACCATCCTGGAACTTCTGACACAATTCTCAATTTACGAATAGGAACCGCGGTTTTTTCTGCATAGCGCAAGTTATTTCACTACAGTAGATATTTAGAAGTATTTGTTTCTCATCACATGCAATTGGCGAGCTTTGGAGTAGTACCTGGAAAGGGACTTTAATCTTTTCCCGGATTCCGTCACACACAGACCTGAACATGGCTAAATTAGCTTTTTGCCATTCAGTCTTCTGGAACCACCTTTCCTCCTTTGGAGCATCATATGGGGCATTATTCAGGAGGTCATTAATAATGAAGAAATTAGCCACTGGAAGGTGATCAGAAACACAGAAGCTGATATCAACCTCACTGTCACCGTGAGTCCTCAAGTAGAGCAGAGCAGAAAGTCAAAGTCAAGTAGAGTCAAGTCAAAGTCAAAGTCAAGTAGAGCAGGAGAGCAGAGCAGAAAGTCGAGCGAGGACATGGAACCGGAATTGTGCACATACGTGAAGTCTACTCTGTTTCCCAGTACCTGCAGACTTGGGCAGGCATCGAGCAGGATTTGACCTCTCGGATCATTAGCATCAGAGAGGTAAGAGTTCATATCTCCGGCAATAATAATGAAAGTTTTTCCGCCGCGCATAATGTAGCAACAGCGGCTACTTTTCCACAAGCAATATTAAACTTATTGTCAAATTGAACATTCCTGTAGTTCGTTGGCATATAGACTGAGAACACAACAGTATTTTCAATTTTCACTAGCATAGAGAGGGGAGTTATTTTATTGGTGTCGGACTATCTGTCGTTTGTGCAGATATGGATTTTTCTTATCGCAGGATGCATAAATATTATTTCCCTCCCTCTGAAGGTACGAGCATATTTCTGACCCCAGTTAGTGTTGCAGAATTCCATAAGGTTATTAAAAATATAAGAAGTGGTAATTCAGTGTAAAATATAAAAAATATAAAAAGTGGTAAAAAGTGTAAAAATATTGCTGGAGTAATTTTTGAACCACTTATTCATATTTCTAATTTATGTATCAGTTCACCCTAGTAGATTGAAAATTGCCCTGGTAATTCCGTTACGTGAAAAAGTGATAAATCTGATGTAAATAATTTTCTTCCCATTGCATTTTTACAGCGTTTATCTAAGCTGTCTTAGAAAATTTCAAAAGAAAGGATTTCTAATTATTTGGATAAGATAAATTTTTATCTTATAAAAGATAAGGGAAATCAGAGATAATGCCCCAGCACTGCCAAAGTAATAAGCCATGTGCCTCCCATGTATATTTTTCTTGACCCCCTAAACAGGGGGTCTGAAAATGTCCAAAAGGTTTTTTTTATTGACTTGGAACTTTTGAGAATCTTCATTTTAACTAGTTGGTCCAAACATTGTTCAAAAAGAGTGAGAGAGAGAGAGAGAGAGAGAGAGAGAGAGAGAGAGAGAGAGAGAGAGAGAGAGAGAGAGAGAGAGAGAGAGTGAGAGAGAGAGAGAGAGAGAGAGAGAGAGAGAGAGAGAGAGAAAGATGTTTAAGATCAATGGATATTGGGTGGTATTAGGGGCTAATGAGGCCCAAAAACTTTTCTAAACATGAATTTGAAAACCAAAGAGTAATATTTCCCAATCAATTATATTATTGCATTTGACAGACAATAAAAAAAAAAATCACAAAAAGAAGGAATAATCGGTCATATCTTTTCTGTGTCTCTACTATAGCCTGCCATCCAATACAGTATGTCACGTGCATGGATAATTTTTTTTTTTACCAAATACCAGTTTGGATTTAGGGCAAGCCATTCGACGCAACACGCAATTGCAGCTCTTTTATTAGAATAAAGTGATTGTTTAGATAATGATCTCCAACCCAACCCTACCCAACCCTAGGGTTTTTATTGTTTAAAGAAAAGAGTTGTGAGAAAGTCAAACTTTAGTGTAAAGAGCGAGGCGTTGAGGAGGGCACAGCCCCTTTCATATACGGAAGCGGGGGTTTTGGGGGCGGCAGCCCCCCAACAGCACCTCTGAATCCCTGTACGTTTTAAGGTTCGAACTTGGGACTCAGCCTCTTTAAAAGCCCCCCAACTGTGCCTCCTAATCCCAATACGTTTTAAGGTTTGACCTTGTAACTCAGCCTCTTTAACTCTTTAGAAAACGTATTTTTTTCAAATAAATTAAAAAAGAAACTGAGTTTCTTTTTTAAACTTTAAATTCAGTATATAAAAAATTTCCTCTGACGGGGAATCGAACCCGGTTCTTCGCCTGACAGTTAGGAGTATCGACCACTGTAACAAAGAGACACCACTGTTCTTGTATTTTTAGTCTGTGGAATCTATTTTTGACGCAAGCAAATCCATGCTTCCATTTTTGACGCTAGCAAACATGGGCTCTTATAGGAAAACGAGGTTTTTCGTAAATGTAAATTCGGGGGGAAATTTTTTCGGTCTGACAATATCAAAAGGCCCTAACAGGTCGAATTCCGCTTCGAATGAGTTCTCATTCATCTGGATCCTTTGCCAACTGTGGCCTGTAGGCGTGGCTAATACAAAAAAAAGTGAAATGAACATTAAGTGGCTATATCTGGTTCTTAGAAAACAGGGAAGGAGTGCTCGGATTGAGCTGAAATTTCGAGAATAAGCTCCCGGGCCCTAGAAATAATTAACCTCCAAATTTCAGCCCAATCGGACAACGTTAAAGGGGGGCTGTGGTGGGAGGGTCGAAACTTCCGGCCCAGTTTACCCCATGAAGATAAAGTCGGAGGAGGATGAAATTTTCCACGTTTCTTAGTTTGAGCTTGGGCTACAAAATGCAATCACCGCCGTCTCTTTATGACCTCTAGGACCAGAAATCGCTTAACATTGTTTTGGGTCGCCTCTTTAAAGAGGCACAAGTGTGCCTCCTTGATAAAGTGATTGTTTAGATAATGATCTCTATGTGAATACTGTTTGACTACTGTTAAGAAAGCATTTGACACATTAAACCGTTAAATTGTTTCTGATAAAATGGAAAATGCAGGCATAAGAGGGATAGGACTAGACTTAGAAAAATCATACCTGTGTGGACGTAATATTGGGGTAAATGTCGGTGGGAAACTGTCTAATTAAAAAAAAAAACCTTAATGATGTTGGTATCCGTCAAGGTTCAGTATTAGGTCCGTTCTTATTTTTTATTTTTATTAATGATCTTCCGCACGGTTTGAAGGGGAATATTAGTCTTGTTATTCTATTTGCTGATGACACAGCTATATCTGTTAAAGCGAGTGATACAGCTACATTAATTGAAAATTTATTTTAACTATTACTTCAGTTAATCTGTGGCTTGCTTCTAATAATTTAGTACCAAATTTTTCTAAAGCGGAATTTATGGTTTTTGGTGGTTCAAAACGAGCCACTCAATTGATTTCTTGTCAGGAGCTTCAGGTTGGTGAGAATAAAATTTGTAGGGTTCATTCATATCGTTATCTAGGAGTTTTTCTTCATCCATTGTTGTCCTTTCGTAATCAAATTGATCATTTAAGAGTTAAACTTGCCCAAAATATTGGGTCAATGTACCGTGTGAAAAATATTTTTCCATTTTCCAAACTACAAATAATTTACCACTCTTTAATTGCTTCTTACTTGAATTACTGCTAAATTGCTTATCTTAATACTTTCTGGACACATTTAAAGCAATTACAGATACTAAAAAACAGGGCAGTAAGAATACTTGGAATTTTTTTACATCGACCATCAAAACTAGAAAATACATCTGAAACGAGAACGATGTTCTTTCTCCTAAATTTGTCGGATTTAAAACGTATACGTGATATAAAGATTTTCTTATGGCATTTTCAAATTCAAAATCCTAAAAATTATTTCTATAATAATTTTTTGTTCATTTTGTCCCCTCGTTCGGCTCGTCTGTGGGCGGGATTATATCGAATTCCTTTTGTAAGATGTAAAAGAACCATTGAACACAACATGCAATGAAGCCAAACTTGGAGCGAGCGCAAATTACCACAAATGAAGTTGGTGTTGCAGCCCCTCAAACCCCCAATAGCTAGAGAATTATTTGCGCTTTACTAAAAACTAGGTATATTGCAAACATTAAAAATTTCTCAAGACAACAGCCTTTTCTATGAAATGAAAGGAATTGTCAAAAAGAGAAAAAAAGAGATGAAAATAAGATATTCTTAAATCATTAGCCGTTCTTTATATGTAATTCTAATTGTTGTGGCGGGCCGGACCCGCAAAATCTCTAAGTCAAGTCCCAGACATGAAAAGGCCATGCCTCCATATCCCATGAACAAAAAACAAACAACAACTAAATATTAGTAGCATAGCTATAACAGTTAAGAGCGGACAGTCCCCCCAATATAGCTATAACAGTTAAGAGCGGACAGTCCCACCATATATCTATAATGATAAGTAGCGGACAGTACTCCCGCCAATACAAACAGACAGTGTAATGACCGATTCAACTACCGTGAAAATTCGTGTTGATCTCTCTTCAAAGTGCGTGATGTTTTCATTGTAGTGATTCGTTTCCTTTATACTATAGTAATTTCCTATCTGTCTGCTACCTTTAATCGTTAGGTGTGGTTGACTTATGTTTAACCTTGAACACGGATATAAAAACTCCAACAATGAATTATTTTATCAGTTCAGAATTGGCATTTGAAATATAATGATGCATTCAAACAAAAAGAATATTGACAAAAGCTACACGCAAGAAGCAAGTTATTCTTTTATATTCATAGTGGGTAAAGAAATTAATTCTACTAAAATTTATACAGACCCTATTATAGTTAAAAGATTTTTATATATTTTTTGAACCTGGATCTCCAGAGGTTGGTAAAGAGCAATATCATAACAAGAAAAAAAAGTATGTAAACGCTGTATTTAAAAGGCTTGCGAGCTTGGTACACGAGGTAAATCATACCTATTTTTTATTCCAGACCAAAGTTCCCCACATTCGTTCCCCACCGGCACCACATTCTTTCCCTACCGGCCCAAAGTGCGACAATCGTCCACCCCCCTCCCTCCAATCCCCTACCTCGCTCTCCTCCCTCCAAAACCCTCCAAATACCCTCCCCTCCCTCCAAAACCCCGCCCCCAACATTTTTTTTCTTTTTTTTTACTTTTTTAACTTTTTTTTACGTCTCTTAGAATGTCATGAAACACACTTAAAACACAAAAATTTCATATTTGATATTTTCCAACTTCAAAATGGGAATGATATAGATATGTGTCTCGCAACTTTTACTATTAGAAAAATAATGTTCGTAGTGACCGATTTTTTTTTAACTGTTTTTTTAACTTTTTTTAACTTGTTTTTCAACTTTTTTTTACATATCTTATAATGTCATAAAAAATACTTAAAACATAAGAAATTAAGATTTAATATTTTCCAACTTCAAAATGGGAATAATATAAATATAAATGTTGCGACTTTTATTATTAGAAAAATAATGTTCGTAGTGACCAATTATTTTTTTTTTTTTACATCTAAATCATATCAGAAAAATAGAATGACACTTTTAATTTAAATTTTAAAAACTTATTCTTGTGCATAATATTGATGAGGACTGATGGTTCTCTTTCAAGATTTTTTATTATAAACAAACTTTTTTTTAGGACTTTCCAGTGCTCCCCTTACCAATTAAGAATTTAAGAAGGGGCGAAGCGACTCCAGTGGTAATTTCAAACAGACCGATGGCTATAAAACATGGTCCTAGCTTTAATCCATTAATACCATCAATATTAACCGTAAACCGCCCAATAGCCAACTATCCAGCTGCCACATCTAGCACCCACAGCAATATGCCACAACCAACCGGACCCATCATACACCAGCCAACTGCCAACTGGTCAATTACCAGATCCAACACTCACAGCAAGATGACGCAACCACCCGGACCCATCATACACCAGCCAACTGTCAACTGGTTAACTGCCACACTCAACATGCAATCCATACTCCCATTCCATGAAGCTGATGTACTAATGGAACCAGTCACCTCTCTCCATGATTACGTAAGCAAAATCGTATCTTCTCTCTCTCTCTCTTATCTCTGTATATATCTATCTCAGTGTGCGTGTTATACAAAAACCTCAATGTCAATGTTAGGATCTAGCATGAATTAAGAATTAAAAAAAAAAGTAATAAAAGGGTAGCGGTTCTACAGATTTAGGTCATTAATTACTGAAAATATTTTTTTCAGCTTAATTGAAGTGTCACATCACCATATTAAAAAAATACGGTATAATTTCTCTTTCTTATACCAGGTTACACTCGAAGAATCATATCAAACACACACACACACACAGACACATCATACAAACACACATAAATACACATACACACTCACACGCACGCACACACACTCCAACTCACACACACACACAACCGCTGCCACACCCAACCAAAGACACACCCACCCTCGCTCTCACACTCGCACACTCACACGCACAATCACACACACGCACCCACACACACCCACACACACCCACACGCACAATCACACAAACACACACACACACCCACACACCAACACACACACACACACACACACACACACACACACACACACACACACACACACACACACACACACACACACACACACACACACACACACACACACACACACACACACACACACACACACACACACACACACACACACACACACACACACACACACACACACACACACACACACACACACACACACACACACACACACACACACACACACACACACACACACACACACACACACACACACA